>NC_136801.1:36464685-36587185 GCF_951216825.1 Electrona antarctica | reverse complement strand
CCCAAACACAGGTGTCATTTCAGGAAAGAAAAAAATATATACACAGGGTGACAACAAAGTAAACACATGCCCTATAAAAAATAAAACGCATTGTGAGCTCGTAGATCGGCTATTTTGGCTTTAGGTCGACTTTTAAAACATACAAGAAAATGTTCGCCTGCCCTATAATGACATTTGTTAACATGCATCAGCATGACACGTTTTATACACCAAGTGGTGCTAAAGCACCTGCCCTTTTGCCCTCTGGACAGCAAAGTGCCCTTTTGAAAGTCCGTTGTTTTGTACAGTTTGTTTATTTTATTTTTGTTTTGTACAGTGTACAGTATATGGCCCATGGTCACGTCGATCAATTATAGATTGAAAGCGTCTAATATATTATTTATGACCCAGAATCTATAAATCTCACACACTATTAAGGCAGCCGGCTGTTCCACGCGCAACACAAGGTGCCCATTTTTCACTTGAACACCTGCCCCTCAAAATGTCTGTACACGCCTCTGTCACTTTATGTTAACCCATTTAGACCTGAGGCTCCTATTATTATTTTTTAAGTTTTTTGAACAAAAAACCTATGTTTCTATGTCAGTGGTAGTAGAGGACCTGGCTAAGATATGCACTTCATTTAGGAGAGAATATCTCAACTGTTCTTGGCTAATATGACTACCGCGAACAACTTGGGAACTGTAAAAAATTCTCTATCCGGGGCAAAATACCCAAAAATGACCACACACCTTTTAAAATGACCACTACTTCGAACATGACTATCTTTTAAGATTTTCTGAGGTGCTCAAAATACTCATCTTTGTTGAATCCGTGCCCGAGCCAGCAACCCTCCAGGTCATCATAGTGGCCAAATCCAATATGGCCACCAGTCCGCCACCTGAAAAAGGTTTTATCTAGAACTTTAGAACCACATGAGCTATGAATGCAAACTTGGTGTCTAAATCATGTTTTTTGACAATTAGAAACATTTTGGAATGATCATCTTTATGTGGCTGAACCTCTATTTTGCATATTTCAAAGATGGCGACTATCTGACAATTTGTTTTACTTATACTTTAACTTTGTCCTTTTTGTATGATCAGGACAAAAAAAGGTCTTCTCCGTGAGGAATCTAAAGGACGGAGCGTGTGTGTGTGTGTGTGTGTGTGTGTGTGTGTGTGTGTGTGTGTGTGTGTGTGTGTGTGTGTGTGTGTGTGTGTGTGTGTGTGTGTGTGTGTGTGTGTGTTTGCTCACACGTGTTTCCAATTTAAACATACTGTTAAAATGTGATACCTTTGACTAATGCTCAGCATAAATTATTAAGCTATTATGCTCTTAGCTCTTATGCTATTATTGTCTTGTTTCAATAAAATTACATCTGTAGTTTACACATTTATGTTTTAGAGATGCAGAGCTGGAGGTAGCAGAGACTGAAATGTTGAGGTTCTCTCTGGGAGTAACAAGGATGGATAGGATCATGAATGAGTACATCAGAGGGACAGCACATGTCAGATGTTTTGGAGATAAAGCCAGAGAGGCCAGACTGAGATGGTTTGGACACATACAGAGGAGGGATAGTAAGTATATCGGTAGAAGGAACTGTAGTTGGAACTGCCAGGCAGGAGGCCTAGAGGAAGACCAAAGAGAAGATTTATGGATGTAGTGAAAGAGCCCTTTCAATGAAGCCCTTTGAATTGAATTGAATTGAATTGAATTGAATTGAATTGAATTGAATTGAATTGAATTGAATTGAATTGAATTGAATTGAATTGAATTGAAAATATTAGAGGCAGACTAGCATGGTGAAGTGCTTACATGTTCGTATTAAGGAATGGTATTTTTTTCCCTTTCTGCCCCCTAAGCAGCCGGCTTATAAGAGCACAAGCTCTTATGATGTGCTTCATTATAATCAATAATGGAGAGAAAACGTGGTTGCACACTGGACGCGTTTTTCGGAAAACTGATGGAGAAGCGCAGCTAGAAATCCGAAAAAAACACGCTCGGTGTGTGGGGACCTTTAGACCTTAATTTAGCCCAGGACACTGAAGGACAGATGAAACCATAGTGGATGGAGAAATAAGATAATGCATGTAGAAACTAGACAATGGATGTAGAAGGAGAATTCTTTCTTTGGTGTAATGGACAGCAGCCACTCAAAATTCAGAAATAGCTACAAAAACAGCTGAAGTACCGGCACTTGAAAGCTGCATTATTCTGAAAGGAAAGAGAAGTACACAACATGGCTGGCTGTTTTTTTTCTCTGTACCATGAAAAGGTCTTTAATACTTTTACTTTTGATACTTAAATACATCTTAACACCAGATACTTTTCTTAAGTAGCCTACATATGATGTGAGCTACCTCTCTGTGTGTGTGTGTGTGTGTGTGTGTGTGTGTGTGTGTGTGTGTGTGTGTGTGTGTGTGTGTGTGTGTGTGTGTGTGTGTGTGTGTGTGTGTGTGTGTGTGTGTGTGTGCAGGGCTGGACAGGGTCAAAAAGGAAATGGAATGGAGAAAAGAAAAGGAATGGATGGAGCGGCCCATTCATTGGGTGGCCCAGGCCTGTACGTCAAGTGGCCAGTACGCCTGAATTTACTTTTACTCTTGAATACTTAAGTACCTTTAATAGCATTTTTCGACTGCGGTCGAGATCATAGATTTCACAATGCCACGCCAGACTTTCCGGTCCTTCATTCCCTCCCCCAGTTCCTGCTTACTGATGCACGTGTCCCTATAGCGATGAGTTTACAACACCATTAACATTTCACAGAGGATAATAATAAGTTCCATGTGATGATAGACCTATTTCTGTAGTTCTGCTGAAACTCATCAGAGTCAAAGTGGTGTAAAATGGTCTCAGTGCATCCATAATGTGATCATTAACAGGTGATCTGTCCAATGCCAGACAACCAGTGACCATTAACACGTTTAATATCTGCATTTGAATGTATTTTCTATAGTGAATGAAGCATCAGCCATCATAGCGTGTTTTAACCTAGTTTGTTCACTATAGCATTTAAAAAATGTTTTTAATAAAGTGCAGCCACAAGCTATTGAAACTAACAATGACTTGACTTGTTTCCCATGAATATAGGATATGAGTATTATAAGAATGACTTATCCTGCTCATGAATGAATACCTTACACTATGGACACATGTTTCTGCACACAGGCCTACACATTAAACAATAGGATTTCACTGTGAATATAGGTATGACAATGACAATATACTAATTTGTTGTCCGGCCTTGACCAGTCCTGTACAGAACCCAGACCACTGTCTTCTATACTACCAAATTGAACTTACATTGCAACTTAATCAAATAAAAAATAAAGGTACAGGGGATGCGGTAGTATACTGTTACTTAGATGTGAAGCCTTGTGTACTATTTAACACTTCTCTCGAATGTCAAGCCTTAAAACACACCAGAGAATTCACACTGGAGAGAAACCCTATGGATGTGATCTGTGTGGACAACACAGACGCTCAAATGTCAAGCCTTAAAACACACCAGAAATTGTGTTTAAAAAAAACAAACAGGCATTTCCTCCTTCATATTACTGTTGATCAATTGTATTATTATCACATTTCACATTATGCAAGCATAATAATGATCTTAGTGAAGTAGGTATGGAGACATGGAAAGACTTCTGTCTAGCACACGTATTTGTATATAGGCCTTATTTATTTTATAGTGATATGTGTGGTGAGCAGTTTTTAAATTAAAACCTGTGAAAGAAATATTGTGATATACTGTAGAAACCATGGGCCTTCTTCTCTTCATGTTACTGGTCAATTATATTATTAACACATCTCACATTGTGAAATAGTAATAATTATGTTAGTGAAATGGGTATGGAGACGTGGGAAGATCTCTGTTACTGAACAAACAATATAGCAATGATTAGTAGAGCTATTTTAACAAAAGATATCCCTTACAAGTTACCGCACCTTTAACATTTCACAAAGGATAATAATAATAATAATACGTTCGGTGTGATAGACCTATTTCTGTAGTTCTGTTGAAACTCAGAGTCAAAGAGGTGTAAAATGGTCTCAGTTCATCCATAATGTGATCATTAACAGGTGATCTGTCCAATCGGTCCGACACGTTAAAATTACCACCGCTGAAGTGCCCTTGAACAAGGCATTGAACCACTACGATGAAATGTTCTATGAGCAGGGCCTGGCTGGAAACAAGTTCTTGAGCTTAGCCCAGATACCCTGGGTAAATATAGTAATCATTTCATTTCTGCACACAGGCCTACACATTGGGATTTCACTGTAAATATAGATAAGTGATTCAATGAGAACAATAGAGCACAATTTGCTACGAGACTTTGAGGATTTGACAATATACTCATTTGTTGTTAGGCCTTGACCAGTCCTGTACAGAAACCCCACCACTGTCTTCTAAAGTCGAAACTAATTGAACTTACATTGCAACTTAATAAAATAAAAAAGTATAAAAGTACAGGGTGTGCGGTAGTATACTTGTTTGTACTTGTACTTGTTTGTACTTGTGTACTATTTATGAAGTCTGTTTGCAATACTTTAGGGGGTGGGTGGCAGTTTGTGTTTTGAAAACAATAGTTTTGGAAAACTGTTTTTCTTGTTGTTTCTTCACCAGAGCTGGTTCTATGTCACTGAAATAATATGGAGCAATCATATAATAATGCCTCTGCTGCATGCAGTAACACTTCATTAATATCCACTTATTCAATATTATTAGACTGTACATATATTATCCAGATAGTCAGTTACTCCATATTGGATATAGATATTCATATATTAAATATGAAGCTTACAAAGCAATCTCACAGTTAGCCGTTTATTTCTAGAATGTTGCATAGAGCATGACCTGGGGGAGGAGTCAGAGAGGGGTGGAGCACATGCAGCAGTTTGTTATGATTGGTGGCTGATGATTCTATTGTTACACACTTTGGCCAATCAGCACCAAGCAGATAGTAGTTCCTGTTGAGTCAAAACTCAGAAATGGACAAAATCTGGTCAGCATGACATCTCACACCTCAGAAACTTCATCTCCCAGAATGCAGCAGCAAGATGGCTGCTCGTTACCTGATTAGGAGCACCTTAAAAGGAATGGAGCTTCAGTCATTCAAACAAACACCAGATGCAAACAGCAAAGACAACTCTTGGGTTCTACCTCCAAAGACGCCAATGGTTGGTGATATTGTATTGTATTGTTTTATTTACTTATGTATGTACTGTTTGATGTGGTTAAATATGGCTAATTGTGTTTAGTAGCTTCAACTGCTTCAGTCTGAAGTGGGGAAGGAACACATTAACTTGCTTGAGAGTTGGATTTCATTTATGTTTAATAGTATCTCTTTACAAAATAAGACCAAGTTAGAAATGATTAAGAATTTAAAAGACTACTAAAATATGGACAATTCATGTTAAAGGTTTAAAATGCCTTGTTCAATTAGAGCTGATCTACAAGCTTAAGTTCAGCTATTTTCTTTAACTACTTATTCAATTTAAAATGCTAGATGTTTAAAGGTGAAGTAATTTGAAATGTTAATTAATTTAAATTTAAAAGACATTTAATTTAGGCATTCATTGTTTAAGAACACTAATTGTTTAAAGACATTTGATTATTTAAGAATATTTAATGTTTAAAATCAAGAATGGTTAAAAAGAACCTGTTGGTTTGAAAGGATTATCATTTGTTGTTTGGCAATGTTGTTAATCTTTTGTTTCTTTGTGTTCGAAGGTTTTCAACCTAACTGAAATGACCAGCCAATCACCAATGAAGCCAACACTGAGCGTAAAAGTTGGAAAATAAAAAATCATTGGATTGAGTTGGAAATTGGAGTTGCGTCCTTGTATGTCCTTTGGAGTGGAACAGAGTTGAACTTTACAGTTCCACCTCAGGCTCTCTGGTATAAGAAGAGTTTGTAGTTGTCCGTTCAGGATATCAATACTTTCTGATCTCATCTGACTGTGGACTCCAGGCTTGAAGTGAAGATGGACTCTCTCAACGCCACCTCAAATGATTCTGCTCAACAGGGAGGACCCAATGATCACCAAGACCTCTGTAAGTTACTTACTGTGTCTATATGGATATACAGTATGCCATAAGGATGTTTTTTTTTAATCTAGTCATTTGTTTGTTTTGATTTATTTTAGCATTGACTACCAGTTTTGTGTCTTTTCTAGAATATAAAACGATTGTGGAATCGAAATATAAATGGATGCTAAATTGATAATTGGGTACATTAACTCTACACTAGTTTTTGCTATTTTAAGTCCAGGAAGGCCTCTAAACATCATTTCCTTTTTCTTTCCAATTCAGTGTTGCATCAGTCTGGCTTCCCTGTTCTACCAGAGGTGAATGAACAAAGAAGCTTGGCTAAGCAAAAATGCCACTGCTGTGATCAGTGTGGAAAACGCTTCCCTACAATGTCTAGACTTAAAATACACCAGAGAATTCACACTGGAGAGAAACCCTATGGATGTGATCAGTGTGGACAACACTTCTCTCAAACATCCAGCCTTAAAAGCCACCAGATAATTCACACTGGAGAGAAACCCTATGGATGTGATCATTGTGGACAACACTTCTCTGACAAGTCCAACCTGAAAAGCCACCAGAGAATTCATACTGGAGAGAAACCCTATGGATGTGATCAGTGTGGTCACCGCTTCTCTGAAATGTTCAAACTTAAAACACACCAGATAATTCACACTGGAGAGAAACCCTATGGATGTGATCAGTGTGGACAACACTTCCCTACAATGGGAAATCTTAAATCACACCAGAGGATTCACACTGGAGAAAAACCCTATGGATGTGATCAGTGTGGTCACCACTTCTCTCAAATGGCACACCTTAAAGCCCACCAGAGAATTCACACCGGAGAGAAACCCTATGGATGTGATCAGTGTGGTCACCGCTTCTCTCAAATGACGCACCTTAAACGCCACCAGAGAATTCACACTGGAGAGAAACCCTATGGATGTGATCAGTGTGGACAACATTTCTCTGAAATGTCCAGCCTTAAAAGCCACCAGAGAATTCACACAGGAGAGAAACCCTATGGATGTGATCAGTGTGGTCACCGCTACTCTGCAATGTCCAGCCTTAAAAGCCACCAGAGAATTCACACAGGAGAGAAACCCTATGGATGTGATCAGTGTGGGCAACACTTCTCTCAAATAGAAAACCTTAAAAGACACCAGAGAATTCACACAGGAGAGAAACCCTATGGATGTGATCAGTGTGGGCAACACTTCTCTCAAATGGCACACCTTAAAGGCCACCAGAGAATTCACACCGGCGAGAACCCCTATGGATGTGATCAGTGTGGACAACACTTCTCTGACAAGTCCAGCCTTAAAAGCCACCAGAGAATTCACACAGGAGAGAAACCCTATGGATGTGATCAGTGTGGTCACCGCTTCTCTGAAATGTCCAGCCTTAAAAGCCACCAGAGAATTCACACAGGAGAGAAACCCTATGGATGTGATCAGTGTGGGCAACACTTCTCTCAAATAGAAAACCTTAAAAGACACCATAGAATTCACACAGGAGAGAAACCCTATGGATGTGATCAGTGTGGGCAACACTTCTCTCAAATGGAAAACCTTAAAAGACACCATAGAATTCACACAGGAGAGAAACCCTATGGATGTGATCAGTGTGGTCACCGCTTCTCTGAAATGTCCAGCCTTAAAAGACACCAGAGAATTCACACTGGAGAGAAACCCAAATGATCGTGATGTGTGTGTGTGGAAAAGCCTTTGGTGTATATATATTTTTTTGTGACCATACAGCTGTATGTATAGATCGATTTTGTTTAACTTGTTAATGGATTTTCTTATTGGACATTTTTCAAGACATTTTAAATTAGACACATTGTCTGTGACAGGGAAGAAATGAGTGCACATAATCACATTTGACACTTTGACATCACAAGATGTATTATCTCTCTTTCCTACTCAGATCATGTTCTCAAATGGCCAATTATCTGGTTACCATTTCAGATTTGTCTCCATTCCAATTGAGAGAGAGAGAAATTGGCACACATTTATGAATATAGGCCTAATGTATTTTATAGTGATATGTGGTAAGCACATGTGAGCATTTTTTTATCAACCATTATATACACAGAGTATATGTTGGGGTCCGATACGGTCCTATAACAAATAACACTTTTTTTTTTTTAATTAAAACCTGTGAACGAAATAGTGTGTCATAAGTTCTTAAATTCACAGTACTTCTCTTCATAGTACTGGTCAATTTTATTAACACATTTCACATGAAATAGTAATAATTATGTTAGTGAAATGGGTATGGAGACGTGGGAAGACCTCTGTTACTGCACAAACAATATAGCAATGATTAGTAGAGCTATTTTAACAAAACATATCCCTTACACAAGTTAAATCACCTTTAACATTTTACAATGGATAATAATAAGTTCTGTGTGATAAGCCTATTTCTGTAGTTCTGTTGCAACTCAGAGTCAAAGAGGTGTAAAATGGTCTCAGTTCATCCATAATGTGATCATTAACAGGTGATCTGTCCAATTCCAGACAACCAGTGACCATTAACACGTTTAATCTCTGCATTTGAATATAGTCTATAGTGGATGAATCAGCCATCATCATTTAGCCTGTTTACATTTTAACCTGGGGAAAGAATGTGTGCTTTGTTCATTATTTAGCATTTGAAAAAACAATGAATGAATGAATAAAAGTGCAGTCACCTATTGAAACTAATCCCACACACCTGAGTGCTCCCCATTCCCTCAGAGCAACACAACCTGAACAATGACTTAAAGTTGTCCAGGTTTACACAATACAGTTGTTGCTGTTATTGTGTCTGTTGTTAATAACAATGTAATGATGGATATAAGATATAATTATTATACGGATAATGACTTATCCTGTCTGTGACAGGGAAGAAATGAGTGCACATAATCACATTTTGTACATACATGTGTACAAGGATGAAAAAACTCAGTTTTCTACAGGTACTTCTGGTCTGCTTTGAGGCAGGATTCCAGAGAAGAAGGGAAGATATAACCTCATTGTCAGCTCTGCAGCAGTGGCCGGCAAACTGTGTTCTTCTTGATCAGACTAGTGAATTAATACGGGGAAGGTTGCCGTATATTAGATTAGTCGATGGGTAGTGTCACGTTACCAGACTGTTGACTCTCGCAATTTCCAAATGCTTTCATCATACAGTCTGGAGCCACGGAAGAGCTGTCATCAGAAAATATAAAGCGGAAGCGTTTCGTCTTTCGCTCAAATTGATCTGTTGCGCAAATTTATCCAAATATAAATAGAAATCATCTAAGCATATATAGCTTGTTGCTTAGCAGAAAAGGAAATAAGCTCTAAAGATATTTTAAAATATATTTTCGTGAACGGAAATGGCAGCTTCCTTACTCAGATTTCGGGAGCTGTAGTTCCAGACTCTATATAACATGGCCTTCTTCAACTTTAATCTAGATGTCAATGTTTCTGTGTCACTTATAAAGGGGACCTGGGTGCGTTGCACTAAACGGTCCGGGTGCACGACATACATCATTACATCAATAAATTAGTCATGTTCTACAAGTTATTTCTATTAGGAGAGTAGTATCAAAACAAGAAAATAATAAAATAAAACAAAACATATACAACACAATAACCATATACCATATGGTTATTGTGTTGTATATTTTTCCGTCTGTCTGTTGTAAAACCTGCTGGGGAAAACTGAAATAAAAGAAGAATCCTAACGGATAACGTGAGTGCTGGTATTTATTCCTTCAGCGTATACCTTCCAGAACCGTGCACCCGTTACATCACTACATGGAACTATTCAACTGAGTGCTTGCTCTCATCTTCTTCTTGGCAGTGCATAAGACACTACTACAGCTGCAGCCAACCTTGAACTAAGATACAAATACATTTAAATCATCTTTTTTGGATGTGCTACCTTTTTAGATTTTTTTTAATTCCTATTGTTTTATGTACAAAGAAAGCAGTGTTGTTGCTAGTTACTGAAACCCAGTAACTATAGTTACCGTTACTACTTCATTTCAAAAGTGACTCAGTTACTTTGCTGATTACTTTTTCACTCTTACTCAAGTAACATTTTGACTGAGCTACTTTTACTTGTAGTGGAGTAAATCTGAACAGGTCGTATTTGTACTGGGGTCGAGTACTCTGTCCACCTCTGGTAAAATAGAGGTTCAGCCACACCCAGTCATACAGATAAGCATTCCAAAATGTTTCTAATTGTCAAAAAACATGATTTAGAAACCAAGTTTGCATTCATAGCTCATCTGGTTCAAAAGTTGTAGACAAAACCTTTTTCAGGTGGCAGACTGGTGGCCAAATCACTGGCGGCCATATTGGATTTGGCCACTATGATGACCTGGAGGGTTGCTGGCTCGGGCACGGATTCAACAAACATTTTGAGCACCTCAGAAAATCTGTAGCTCCAACAGTTTAGAAAATATGTTTGAACTATTTGTCATTTTAAAAAGGGTGTGGTCATTTTCGAGTATTTCGCCCCGGATAGAGAATTTTTCACAGTTCCCAAGTTGTTCGCGGGGGTCATATTAGCCAAGAACAATTGAGATATTCTCTCCTAAATGAAGTGCATACATATCTTAGCCAGGTCCTATAGACTATGGTGCTCAACCTTTTTCATGTCAAGCTCTGTTTACACCTTTATTTTATTCCTATTTATATTCAATATCTATTTACATATATTGTTTTATCTTGATTGTCTTGTTCCAGTTTTGCTTTGGTAATGTAAACGTATGTTTTCTCATGCCAAAAAAAAAGCTCCTTTGAATTAAAATTGAGAGAGAGAGAGAGACCATTTCCATTCCAAAGATTTCTCTCTAGTCCCAATTAGCCAGTGGACCCAGAGATAGTGTCTTGCTGCCTGGAACATGCTCACTGCAGGGGGGATGGAATGAATTACACTCACACCGCGAGAGCAACATGTTCTGAACGAACATTCTTTTACATCCCTTGGACATCTTTGATCAGAAAACTGTGTGCGTGCGTGCGTGCGTGCGTGCGTGCGTGCGTGCGTGCGTGCGTGCGTGCCGTGCGTGCGTGCCCACTTAAACCCTTTATACTTAATTGATCACAGTTCCCCAGTGGTCTAGTGGTCTACATACAGGCCCCATTATTTACCTCTACAAGTGAGCAAGCATATTATGGAAACAGTCTATAAGAACCTGCTAGGGAGGGAATCCTGACTTTTAACATGGCAATGTCTTTTGGCAATCTTAACTCCTTAAGTGCCAGGGGGTGGACACCAGTTTTGGTCCTGGGTGCCACTGTTCCCATTATAAATAAAATAAAGAAAATGTAATTCTATTGTGCATGTCATGTACATGTCATCACCTGCACACTAGATTAGAGGAATTTTCAAAATATGGATTTTCAAAAAATCTCGGTTTCTCGTCGGTGGCAACCAGTGCATGGTTAGATTAATCTTGTGATCTCGTCGGTGGCACTTAAAATTAATATAAAAGGAAGAAGCAAGCTGCAGAGAATAGTGAACCTAGCCTCAAAAATCATTTCACAGAAACAAGTTGTATCTACAAGGAAGTATAGCCTACTTTGGAATAAAGCTGGCAAGATAGCAAATGACCCCTCTCATCCACTCTGCAGGGAGTTCGAATTACTTCCCTCTGGTAGACAGTACAAAGTACCTAAAGCTAACCGTAACATCTTTAAAAAGGCCTTCATTCCTAATGCCATTAAGGCACTAAATGATACCATGTCTCGTTAAATCAGTTTTTAATGTATTTGTCACTGTTGTCCTGCTTTTTGCCATGTAGATAATTGTGTGTAAGTGTCGTTGCTGTTTTGTTGTCACTGTTGTTTATGAGAACAAAGACATATTTCCACATTGTGGACAATAAATGAAAACAACGGAAATAGCCGGTCTATAACGTGTCACAACGTGAGGTTGTAGATTGGCCATTTTTCAAGCGAACGGGACGTCAGGGTTTAGATTTAATCCTACACAACGATAATGAGCATTGCGGGCAGGTTGTAAAAAAAAAAGGCCTTGATCTGTTATGGCTCAGGGCACGTCTACACAGCCGACACACTGGTAATTTATGCATTCATTTCTATTCATTTATTCAATCAAGCCATTCATTTAATATGCATTGTTCGAAGGCCAGGTTACACACATCATTAATGCGAGGAGGGGACTTCACCGTCCATTATGTCACATCAACTCAATAATCATAATAATAACCATAAAATTAAACTGCACTTTTATTGGATCATTTTGCATCAGAAATGTCTGGTCTGTCTCACAAAACAATAAACCTCCAACAAAATTAGAACCAAACCGTGTGTCGGCTTGGCCGATGAGTCGGACCGTATTTGACTTTTTTTCACGACTTCGAGATCGGCCATTATATGCAGACAAATTGAGTATTGTGACATGTTGAGCTTGTAGATCTGCTATTTGTGAAAAGATTTGAATACAGATTGACTGGTTTAATAAAATGATCATTTCATGTGTATTTTTTATTTATTTACTCGTTCATTGTATAATTTAAATTGAATGTTCTTTTCACATTGAAGTGTAAAACATCTGTAATCAGTAGTTGAGGGGGGCATATGTTAGTCCGACATGCGTGGCTCGTTAAGACTCACCCATGGCTCCGACATGTGTGGCC
This sequence comes from Electrona antarctica, assembly GCF_951216825.1. NCBI lineage: Eukaryota > Metazoa > Chordata > Actinopteri > Myctophiformes > Myctophidae > Electrona > Electrona antarctica. The sequence goes on along the minus strand of NC_136801.1, from coordinate 36,574,523 downwards.
TGTTAAGACACACATGTGGCCCGTTAAGACACACATGTGGCCCGTTAAGACACATGGGTGGCCCGTTAAGACACATGTGTGGCCCGTTAAGACACATGCGTGGCCCGTTAAGACACATGCGTGGCCCGTTAAGACACATGCGTGGCCCGTTAAGACACATGCGTGGCCCGTTAAGACACATGTGTGGCCCGTTAAGACACATGGGTGGCCCGTTAAGACACGTGCGTGTCCCGTTAAGACACATGGGTGGCCCGTTAAGACACATGGGTGGCCCATTAAGACACATGCGTGTCCCGTTAAGACACATGGGTGGCCCGTTAAGACACATGGGTGGCCCGTTAAGACACGTGCGTGGCCCGTTAAGACACATGGGTGGCCGGTTAAGACACATGTGTGGCCCGTTAAGACACATGTGTGGCCCGTTAAGACACATGGGTGGCCCGTTAAGACACATGTGTGGCCCGTTAAGACACATGGGTGGCCCGTTAAGACACATGTGTGGCCCGTTAAGACACATGCGTGTCCCGTTAAGACACATGGGTGGCCGGTTAATACACATGTGTGGCCCGTTAAGACACATGCGTGGCTGGTTAAGACACATGTGTGGCCCGTTAAGACACATGTGTGGCCGGTTAAGACACATGTGTGGCCCGTTAAGACAAATGGGTGGCCCGTTAAGACACATGTGTGGCCCGTTAAGACACATGTGTGGCCTGTTAAGACACATGTGTGGCCCGTTAAGACAAATGGGTGGCCCGTTAAGACACATGCGTGTCCCGTTAAGACACATGGGTGGCCGGTTAAGACACATGTGTGGCCCGTTAAGACACATGTGTGGCCGGTTAAGACACATGTGTGGCCCGTTAAGACAAATGGGTGGCCCGTTAAGACAAATGGGTGGCCCGTTAAGACACATGTGTGGCCCGTTAAGACACATGTGTGGCCGGTTAAGACACATGTGTGGCCCGTTAAGACACATGGGTGGCCCGTTAAGACACATGTGTGGCCCGTTAAGACAAATGGGTGGCCCGTTAAGACACATGTGTGGCCCGTTAAGACACATGTGTGGCCCGTTAAGACACATGTGTGGCCCGTTAAGACACATGTGTGGCCGGTTAAGACACATGTGTGGCCCGTTAAGACACATGGGTGGCCCGTTAAGACACATGTGTGGCCCGTTAAGACAAATGGGTGGCCCGTTAAGACACATGTGTGGCCTGTTAAGACACATGTGTGGCCTGTTAAGACACATGTGTGGCCTGTTAAGACACATGTGTGGCCTGTTAAGACACATGTGTGGCCCGTTAAGACACATGTGTGGCCGGTTAAGACACATGTGTGGCCCGTTAAGACACATGTGTGGCCCGTTAAGACACATGGGTGGCCCGTTAAGACACATGTGTGGCCCGTTAAGACACATGCGTGTCCCGTTAAGACACATGGGTGGCCGGTTAAGACACATGTGTGGCCGGTTAAGACACATGTGTGGCCGGTTAAGACACATGTGTGGCCCGTTAAGACACATGTGTGGCCCGTTAAGACAAATGGGTGGCCCGTTAAGACACATGTGTGGCCCGTTAAGACACATGTGTGGCCTGTTAAGACACATGTGTGGCCTGTTAAGACACATGTGTGGCCCGTTAAGACACATGTGTGGCCCGTTAAGACACATGTGTGGCCTGTTAAGACACATGTGTGGCCTGTTAAGACACATGTGTGGCCCGTTAAGACACATGTGTGGCCGGTTAAGACACATGTGTGGCCCGTTAAGACACATGTGTGGCCCGTTAAGACACATGTGTGGCCGGTTAAGACACATGTGTGGCCCATTAAGACACATGCATGGCCGGTTAAGACTCACCTGTGGCTCCGACATGCGTTGCCCGTTAAGACACATGCGTGGCCCGTTAAGACACATGCATGGCCGGTTAAGACTCACCTGTGGCTCCGACATGCGTTGCCCGTTAAGACACATGTGTGGCCTGTTAAGACACATGTGTGGCCTGTTAAGACACATGTGTGGCCCGTTAAGACACATGTGTGGCCCGTTAAGACACATGTGTGGCCTGTTAAGACACATGTGTGGCCTGTTAAGACACATGTGTGGCCCGTTAAGACACATGTGTGGCCGGTTAAGACACATGTGTGGCCCGTTAAGACACATGTGTGGCCCGTTAAGACACATGTGTGGCCGGTTAAGACACATGTGTGGCCCATTAAGACACATGCATGGCCGGTTAAGACTCACCTGTGGCTCCGACATGCGTTGCCCGTTAAGACACATGCGTGGCCCGTTAAGACACATGCATGGCCGGTTAAGACTCACCTGTGGCTCCGACATGCGTTGCCCGTTAAGACACATGCATGGCCCATTAAGACACATGTGTGGCCCGTTAAGACACATGTGTGGCCTGTTAAGACAAATGGGTGGCCCGTTAAGACACATGCGTGGCTGGTTAAGACACATGCGTGGCCCGTTAAGACACATGGGTGGCCCGTTAAGACACACGCGTGGCCCGTTAAGACACATGCATGGCCCGTTAAGACACATGTGTGGCCCGTTAAGACACATGTGTGGCCCGTTAAGACACATGTGTGGCCCGTTAAGACACATGCGTGGCCCGTTAAGACACATGGATGGCCCGTTAAGACACATGCATGGCCCGTTAAGACACATGGGTGGCCCGTTAAGACACATGGGTGGCCCGTTAAGACACATGCGTAGCCCATTAAGACACATGGGTGGCCCGTTAAGACACATGGGTGGCCCGTTAAGACACATGCGTGGCCCGTTAAGACACATGCGTGGCCCGTTAAGACACATGCGTGGCCCGTTAAGACACATGCGTGGCCTGTTAAGACTCACCTGTGGCTCCAACATGCACGGCCGGTTAAGACATGCTTGGCTGGTTAAGACACATGCGTGTTCGGTTAATTGACCAATCACCCGTGGCTCTGACATGCGAGGCCCGTTAAGACACATGCACTGCCAGTTAAGATTCACCTGTCCGTGGCGTGCGTGTGCGGTTAGGGTTCTGGTTTAAGGACTTCAGTGTTTTGTACCATACTATTGTATGAGTACCGAACAAAGAATGTTTGCTTTCGCCATCTTTGTTGAAGAAGAGTCTGGGCAATTAAGGTTTAGTCTTACTAGAAGTACTAAACGTTTCTCAATCTTATATTTAGATTTAGTCTGGCTTAATCTAGTTACTTCTGAGGTAGGTTTCTGGAGGTCAATTAAAGTGTGATTACCTTTGAGGGGATTAAGTCCACCCATCAAGCCCATTAGTGTCAACCTCAGACCATCAGATCATGGTCTGATTTTGAATCTAAATGGCTTTGTGTTTCTGCTATTGTCCTGACTCTGCTCTAATTAAGAGCAATTTAGAGGTTTAGCAGGGGTTTAGGCTAGGGTTTGGAGTACAGCCGTCGTACTAAGTATAGTGTCGGACTGTTAGTACGTCGGAACCAAATACATGCGCCTCAGATTGGCATCGGGACACCAAAACCTGTGGCATCGGTCGGGCCTCTCTAAATAACAAGTCCACTTTTAATTCCTCCAACATCGTCCCTCATCAGAGCGGCGTTTGGTCTGAGACGGATGCACTCCTTGAATCAACGGAACGGGGGGCGCGACGTGGCGGCGATGGCATTGTTTTACGATCCCATCGATCTAAGCGAGCGGATCAACATAATGAGATGTCCACTAGACATAACATCAGCGCTCTGTCGCTCTCCATCTTTATATCCCCCACATTACTAATAGGATTTGTCACAGACGGGAAAATATAATGATCTTTTCTCCTCCACCTTATCCTAGCACCATTAAGCCACCGCTGGTTTTTATCCCTCCGGTTTGTGTGCGTGCGTGTGTGCGTGCGTGCGTGCGTGCGTGCCTCCATGTGTGTGCGTGTGAGGCATACTGCACCTTCCTTCTTTCCTCGCTCGGGAGGTAGAAATGTTTTATTACACGGTAATTTAAGACAAGTGTCGCCCGTGGACATACAAATCACGACAGGGTGGCCCGCAGATATTTCCATTCCTCATCTTCCAAAGCCCACACATTATCCTTCCTCTTTTTAATATAATAATCTGTTTTATTTGCATTTATTTTCCAACACCCCCCCCCCCCCCCCCCCCAACCACCCCCTCCACCCAGCCCCACCCCTGGGGGTAAAACGTTAGACGTGGGGAAGGATCCAGTGGTGGAAAGGGTACTCGCATGTTTTACTTATAAGTAAAAGTATCAATACTGCAATGTAGAACTACTCCATTATACAAGTAAAAAGTCTGGAAATCAAAATGTACTTGAGTGAAAGTACAGAAGTATTGGCATCAAAATGTACTAAAAGTAAAAGTATAGTCATTATGCAGAATGTGCCATTTCAAGTTTTGATAGATTTTTTTTAATATATATTCTGAAAATAGCAGATCTACAAAGCTCACAAAGTGTCGCATTGCGACACATTGTGAGCTTGTAGATCAGCTATCTTGAAATGGTCGAAATGTATATAGGGCTGAAGAGGTTAGCTATGTTTTGTAATAACAATCAAAGTACTAGTAACTAATGTTTATTTTAATTTTTTAATAAATGTAGTGTAGTAAAAGCACAATATTTGCCTCTGAGATGTAGTGTAACCGTCGTACAAATACCTCAAAAAAGATTACTTAAGTACAGTGTACTAATGTACTTAGTTACTTCCCAACACTGGGAGAAATCCTCCAGCCATGTCTGTCTGTCTGTCTGTCTGTCTGTCTGTCTGTCTGTCTGTCTGTCTGTCTGTCTGTCTGTCTGTCTGTCTGTCTGTCTGTCTGTCTGTCTGTGTTTTATGCGTGTGGGTTCAGCAGCGCGCGGCCCCGGGGAGGAGATTCATCAACCTCCCTATGTGTGTATGCGTCATTGTTCCGTTTTATGACGCCCATTGATCAAGCCGAGGTGTGCGCAGGTTATTGCCACATGAAGTGCATTATTATGACAGCGTTGTTGGATGTTGGGGAAATAATGGGACTATAGGGTTGTCCCGATCCGATCACGTGATCGGAAATCGGGGGCCAATCTCGTCATTTTCAAATGATCGGAATGGGATCGGGAGCAAAACAATGAGATCGGGACCCCCTCCGGGTCGGCCACATTCCTCCCGCTCTAAAGACTGCCATTCTCACTCGTCTCCTCAAAAAATAAACTCCCTGGATTCTTGCAAACTACAGGCCCATCTCAAACCTCCCATTCCTCTCCAAAAATATCGGAGAAAGTAGTGGCCACACAGCTCCAAAACGCCGACATTCAGAAGCAAAGGCTGCTGAAGGAGCGGTGACCAGATCCAAACACATTTTAGTCACCTGGAAGGTCTTAGTGTTAGTGTAGTTTTAGTCGACTAAATATCACAAGATTTTAGTCGACTAACTCCAGTTGATTTAGTCAACTAAAATGTGTTTTGGCGGGCCTTGATGCCATCGTAATGACTGTTTTTACACTTGCTGAAAATAGCCGATCTACAAGCTCACAACGTGTCACGACGCGTTGTGAGCTTGTAGGCTATTTTCAGCAACCAAGTGTAAAATGACTTATACTGAATCTCTTGTCTACTAGTCCCTTCCTAACATTTTAGTCTAGTTTTTATTTGTTGACGAAATTGTCAGTATATTTGGTCTTAGTTTTAGTCACCGTAGCTTAGTTTTCATTTAGTTTCCATTTAATTTTCGTCAGTAGTCGACGGACATTTTTCGTCTTAGTTAGTCTACGAACATTTTCCGTCTTAGTTTTAGTCGACGAACATTTTCCATCTTAGTTTTAGTCGACGAAAACAACACTGGAGGGACAGAAGTGGCTTGTGTGGTGACAAGTGGGACGGGACGGGGTCAGCAACAATGTACAATTCAGTGACTTACAGTAAGCAAGAACAACACATGGTAATATATATCAAATACGTGAAGAATCATATAACGAAGCTAAGAGTAGAATATCTGTACTCTGAGTATATACGCTATAGTGCTATGTCTACATAAAATGCTATCTAAGTAAGTTATATGTTGAGTGTGCTATGGCAAGGGCTATGGCAAGTGCTATGGCAAGGGCTATATGGGCTAAGATGGAGTCTGAAGAGGTGAGTTTTCAGACTACGGCGGAAGATTGGAAGTGAGTCTGCAGTTCTGATTGCAATGGGAAGTTCATTCCATAGTTTTGGAGCCAGAAGGGAGAAGAGTCTGGGACGTGTGGAGCGTGTTTTAGTGAATGTTCTGCCAGCTGGGGTTAGTAGGGTCCGATCAGACTTTGAAGATATGGGGGTGCTTTGAAGGCTATAGCATCAGAGTTCTGTTCTGTACTCTGTGCGGGCAGCAACCCGGAGCCAATTGGGAGAGGAGAAGACATGTGAGAAAGCAACTTATATTTGACCATAGGCCTGATATTGCCAATCATTTTGTTATTAAAACCCTCTGGCATCTCACATTTTGTTTTAAAATGGTAATTTGGTAATGGATGGTATGGCCGACTTGGTACTGTATCCTACAGGATATTTATCATGCTATTTTAACAAGCTTAAAAACACATCTTGCAGGAAAAGAGACAATGAGAGAGCGTTACAACAGAAAGACAATGATTAGGGGACATCTGGTGTCATGTATCGGGGCATCACACGAATGAATGATGCCTTTTTGTGCTCCTCTTAATGGATATAATATTCAGATTTTGTTTTGTTGTTTGTTTGATGTTATTGTTCTTTTATTTGGTCCCTTGTTGTGTTTTGATCAGTATCATTGGAAAAACCTGTGAAGACGGTGTTGGCACAGAGCCATTGAGCCAATTAGAGAGGAGGTCTGCTGCTATAGGCAGAGGACTATTATATTAAAACGACCCAATCAGCAGTGTCACAGTGTCCGTCCGCCGCACGGCTGTGTTTCCTGACCGTTTTGCACCACTGCCACCACCTTTTCCGCGGCTATAATAAGACACGCTTTATTCCTGCATGCCTCCGAGACACCGCAAATGAGATGTATTTTTTATGCCTATACCCCAGTGACGCTCGCCTGTCAGGGGATTCGATTAGAGGCCATGACGCCGGTGACCTCACCTCGCCAACCGCCCACCGGCGCTGTTTATACGCTGGCCTCTCGGAGGACACGGCGCCATGATCGAGGGCCACGCCGGCCGCACCTCCTTCCTGCCGATAATCAACCCATTAAAATGAACGACTCCGCTCAGACAGCGTGTACTGTACATAATCGTCAATTAGCTGCCGGCGTGGAGACGGCACCTTCGCTAACCTCCAAGAAGCCTGCTGGTGCTTCATTACGGCGTGTGTGTGTGTGTGCGTGTGTGTGTGTGCGTGCGTGCGTGCGTGCGTGCGTCTCTCCACTTGTGATCACAGCTGGTAGTGGAACATCAGGGCCCGCATTCGTGAGCTTCAAACTGCGGTGGCTCCATGACAAAAAATTAGTTTTGTCCATTAATATAAAAAAATAAATGTTTCGTTTTTAATGGCACACTTTGAAGAGAGAGAGAGAGAGATAAAGAGAGAGAGAGATAAAGAGAGAGAGAGAGAGAGAGAGAGAGAGAGCTTGTTCTATGGGGGCAGGGCGGTCGGATCACGCGAGCAAAGACAAATAATCGTCAGTGCGACGACACAAGGAAGCGATAGCTTTAACACCCACCCCCTCCCCTCCCCCACCCCACCCCCCAATAAACGTCCTCCCATGTTGTCTTTCATTTTCCGATACCTGCGGAGCGAGCTGTGATGAGAGCGGAGCGAGCGAGCGAGGTGGTCGACGGATGGAGAGAGCACACGAACGTGCTTCTACATTATCTGGGCTCCCCCTCCTCCCCCCTCCCTCCGTTCATCAGTGGTGGAAAAAAGTATACTCATTCTTTACTTAAGTGAAAGTAGCAATACTGCAATGTACAAATACTCCGGAATTTAACATTTACTGTAGTAAAAGTACTGACATCAAAATGTACCAAAAAGTATAAAGTAGGTTACCGGTACTCATTATTCAGAATGAAACGTACGTATACGAAACGTATATAGGACTGAAGTGGTTACTGTAGGTTTTGTCATAATAATAAAAATCTGCAAATTTACTATAGTAACTTAACGTTGTCAAATAATTGTAGTGGAGTAAAAGTACATTATTTGCCTGGAGTAGAACAAGTACAGGAAATCTGACATATTGTCAAGTAAAGCACAAATACCTCAAAATTGTACTCAAGTACAGTACTTAAGTAAATGCACTTAGTTACTTTCCACCGCTGCCGCTAATTAATAGATTATTTACACATGCACGGCTCAAGGCCTCCCATGAACTCCCTGAGCCTTCCCTCTCTCCGGCCGCGCTTGTGCCGATGGGACTCCCCTCCCCCTCCCCCTCCCCCCAAACCCTACGGCTTCGTACGTACACACATATCAGACGAACATGCTCTGTGCTGTCCGTGTTTCATGGCCGCCTCAATGCTTTTCCAATGGAAGTCACGTGGTTTGAGGCTTCGTACATGAACACATAAAGAACAACTGTGCTGTGCTCTGCCTGTGTTTCATGGCCGCCCCAATGCTTTTCCAATGGAAGTCACGTGGTTTGACCAAACACTTGTGTTTGATTGCCCCCCCTCCCCCCATCACACACAACTGTTTGGTCAAACCACGTGACTTCCATTGGAAAAGCATTGAGGCGGCCATGAAACGGACAGCACAGAGCATGTTCGTCTGATATGTGTGTACAAAGCCTGACCAGACAGTTGTGTGTGATTGCCCCCCTCCCCCCATGACACACAACTGTTTGGTCAAACCACGTGACTTCCATTGGAAAAGCATCAGGCAGGCAGAGCACAGAACATTAGTTTTTTATGTGTGTACGAAGCCTGTTATAGGTCTACATGTGGGCGGCACACACACACACACACACACACACACACACACACACACACACACACACACAGGAAACAAACACGTCAAAACAAAGTTCCCGTTGCCCGGAAAAACGATGTCTCCACGGCAACAGCACAAAAAAAAAAAAAAGAAAAAAAGAAAGAAAGAAAACAAACAAGAGCAGCCTTAATTGGCGCTGGTTAATAAGTTTATCTCAGGCACCATGCTTGGCTGACTTTTATTATAGCTCGGAGGGGCTCTTGTATTCTCCCCCTGGGCTTTTAGTGAGAGAGTTTGAAATATAGAAGAATATATGGTGTTGATGAGGTTTTATGGGCCGAAACTGGGCCGCAGGGCAGTATTCCAACATGATAACGACCCCAAACACTCCTCCAAGATGACCACTGCCTTGCTAAAGAAGCTGAGAGTAAAGGCCTATTCATAGTCTGGATTTTCGGTGGTGAGGTGACCACCGCTCCGGTGGTGAGCTGACCACCGGAGCTGAAATAACGTTGAGCGGTGGTGAGTAAAAACAGAGAGAAGGGCTGGAGCGGTGGCGGTGGTTTGCTCTTCACCGCGGCTCGTGACGTCATGTTGTAGTTCGTTGTTTACCTCACCACCGAAAATCCAGACTATGTATGAGCCTTAAAAGGTGTTGGACTGGCCAAGCATGTCTCCAGCCCTAAACCCTATATTGAGCATCTCTGGATCATCCTCAAACGGAAGGTGGAGGAGCGTAAGGTCACTAACATCCACCAGCTCCGTGATGTCGTCATGGAGGAGTGGGAGATGATTCCAGTGGCAACCTGTGAAGCTCTGGTGAACTCCATGCCCAGGAGGGTGAAGGCAAGTAATGGTGGCAACACAAAATATTGACACTTGGGCCCAATTTGGACATTTTCACTTAACCCATTTTGACCTGAGATCAGATTCTAAAAATGTCTTCTAAATCCTGACAGTTTTCTGAAAAAGCTGTTTCTATGTCAGTCGTTCTTCGATTTTTAAAAAATAGCAGACCTACAAGCTCGTAGCGCGGCACTCGGTGCCGCGCTATGAGCTTGTAGGTCTGCTATTTTTCAATAGCTAAAGCATAACATAATGCTAACACCAAAAGGGGTTCCCGCCTAAAATTGGTTAAGGGTGTACTCACTTTAGTTGCCAACAGTTTGGAATTAATGGCTGTTTTTTGTTATTTTGAGGGGAAAATAAAATCTGCACCGATATCCAAGCTGTACACAGACTACTTTACATTGTATCAAAGTGTAATTTCTGTCTTTTTGAAGAGATATAAAGAAATATTTGCAGAAATGCGAGGGGTGGTACTCACTTTTGTGAGATACTGTAAAGTCAAAGTCGGACTACCTCAAAATACAGTACTTTTTCTTCTTCTTTTTTATTGTTATCCCACCATTTTGTAACCCTTTTTCACCCAGTGTCAATTAGTCCTTCGCTAAATCCCACTCCAAAAAGCGATTGTCCAATGCCAATCCATATAGTTTTGCAACTGTTGCTATGCAGGACAAGCTTTCGCCACCATATCTGTAAGTGTTATTTTTGCATGGCTGGGTTGTTGAACACATACACAGCTTAACATCGGGAAGGTTACATGACTGACCCGCCCAGGTGATGGCAATAATACTAATGACCGTATAGTCTTATACCGTGCAACATGAAAACTCCTTGGTGAAGTTGCTATTGGATACTGTTTCTCCCTCTGTCATTTCCTCGTATTTCTAGTTCATTTAAATAATGTCATGCACATTTGTCCAGTGCATAGCCTATACTGCAGGCCTGGTTGACTACATTTAGAAGACATTTTGATCTCTTGCTACTGAAATGAATCAAATGATCAATTATTTATATGGAGAAATCCCATTATTCAACATGCATCTCAATGGGTGTGAACCTTAGAGTATATATGAATAGAGACGGCACCCGGAGGAAACCCTGAGGCGAAATGGACATAGTGGCTGAATTTGGTATTGCAGCGCTGGGCCAATTCTGGTCCGTTGACTATCATTGTGCACGTTCATGATGACACGTGAACGATGTTTCATACGTGACCGCGTGCAATGATAGTCAACGGCACAGCACGTTCACGATTTGGCCCAATTCTTCCCATAATGCACTCTGTTCCTACTCGGAAGGAGGAGTGAAATCGCCTCATGCGCTTTTGAGCAACTTGATGCAAGTGGATGGGAGGAGAAATCCGGTGCCGTCTCTATTCATATATACTCTAAGGTGTGAACACCTTGCCATGTCACTGCTAATGTGCCTATAAGGACGGGTTGGGGAGGGACTTAGCGAAGGGCTAGTGCGCCCTGGCGCTACACTCAACCATCGGGAGAGCAACGGACTGACCTCACGCTTCCTTCAATGCATAAAGCACTGTATAGTCGCAAGGCCCGGCAGTAGTTACATGTGCATAAGTCACTTTTCCAGCGCCGTTTCATGCCGTCAGAAAAGCCCCCGTGATGCATGGGGCGGTCTAACGTCATAAGGCACTTACTGTAAATCACATTGTCTCATCTCTTGGAATATCATTTTTATAAGAAAATCGATGGGAAAACAATTACCCCGCCATGCAGCCCAATTGATTTGGCCTCAGCAGAGAAGACAGTGGTCAAAAAGACACATAATTCACAAAGACATGATGATGTTCACAGCTCCCAATGACTCACGCAGAGACAGATAAATACACTGTCACATCTATTGTTCTGGTGATATGTGATCAATTTTACTGTATAATAACCCATTCAGGCCCGACGTCGAAATTTAAAAGAAATGTTTTCTAAATCGTGACAATTTTCGGAAAGATTTGAGGCACATTTTAACGATTTTTCAAAAATAGCAGACCTACAAGCTCGTAGCGCGCCACTCGGTGGCGCGCTATGAGCTTGTAGATCTGCTATTTTTCAATAGCTAAATTATAACATAATGTTTAAAACACCAAAAGGGGTTCCCGCCCAAAATGGGATAATCTAACACGGGGGATTCACAAACTGTGGTGCGTGCACGTCTCCAGGGCAGTGGCTGTCAAACCTTTCAGGCAAGCAACCCTCCGAAACAATCTGATTTGAACCGCGTGGGGACCGATCAGCTACTTGGAATTGTAGGAGTTGAGGCATTGCATTTTGTTTAACTCACAAAAATAACGTGAAAATAGGCGATCTACATGATGACACTACCTTGCATTGCTTGCGTTGTGAGCATTTATTTTCAAAATTGTTTCTTTCTTAGGTAATATTTGACAATTTGGCCAATAAATGTTTGACTCTTTGTTCTTTTGTTTTGTTCGTTTGTTGATTACTTCTGACACAGTAATTGTCTTTTTTTTCTCATAAAAAAGGCTGTCAATTTAGAAATGTGCAGATACCCTCTAATCTAATCTAGTTCTGGCGAGAGCGTTTGCCCTGTAGAGTTAAGGCCTATTCATAGTCTGTATTATCGGTGGCGAGGTGACCACCGCTCCGGTGGCGAGGTGACCACCGGGAGCTGTAATAACGTGGAGCGGTGGTGAGTAAAAACAGAGAGAAGGGCTGGAGCGGTGGTTTGCTCTTCACCGCGGCTCCGTGACGTCATGTTGTAGTTGCGGTGGTCACCTCACCACCGATAAATCAGACTATGAATAACGCTTTATAGGGTTTGCCCCCGACTGCCACTCAAAGTGGCTATACTGGCCAATCACATGCAGTGGAGTCCTTCCTTGCACAAGTGCACTGGCCAATCACAGCGCGTCCTTACGCAAACGCAAAGAAAATTCCATGATCACGTTAATCGTTTGTTTAATCCAGTTGTTTAAGAGACGGGAGGAGGAACCGTTTCCATCCAGAGGGTTTCGCTTTGTTGTGTTTTCAATCCCTGACAAAGAACGCTGTTGGCATCTAAACGGAAGGCATGTCTGATATTTTGTTATTACTTATAGCGTTGTTTACTGTTGAGTGAGAACCATCATGACATCTTTTGGGGGGCCTACAGTATCCACTGCTCTATAGGCTTTAATGGTTAACGGACTTTACCACTTTTCAACCTATAACTGGTCCTCACTATAACGATCATGATCAAAATGGCAGCCTTTTCTCCCTACTCGGTCTGAGGTCTGTGGGCAGTTCAGAAACCCGTCCACCAGTGACATCATCGATGGAGAATCCAAGCTAATCGAAACTGCAGGCTTTCCATTCCAGAAAAGTTGCGCCATATACGAAAATGGAAGCAATCGTTCTCACGATAATACAAATCTTGAATATTAAAAACATACAGATCTTGTTTAGATAAAATAAAATCTGCCTAACGATGATGTCACTGGTGGACGGGTTTTGGAACTGCACGCCCTAGCTCATAGTCCTATGAGACACAGACTGTCATGAGTACAAAAAGATGGTGGTATTTTATCATGAACATTAGTGAAGACCAATTATACAGTACGGAGATAGCTTGAAAAGTGGTGGTCCTTTAATAATGTGTTTTAGAAGAGCTCTAAAACTTTTAAATTATGAAAACATACATGATTAACCCATTTTGGTGTTTTAAACATTATGTTATAATTTAGCTATTGAAAAATAGCAGATCTACAAGCTCATAGCGCGCCACCGAGTGGCGCGCTACGAACTTGTAGGTCTGCTATTTTTGAAAAATCGTGAAAATATTTATTTCAGAAAACTGGAGGATTTAGAAGATCTTTTTTTAATTTTGAGGTCAGGCCTAAATGGGTTAAGACAGTGACAGGCTGTGACGTCACACAACGTACGTGGCTTATTGCATCTCAGCGACACAGAGGGAGCTATATATAGGGTTCTGTATAGAGAAAGAAAAAAAGAGATCATTGCGCTATAAAAGCGATACAGGCTTAAAACAAAATCACTCCTGTTTCTACTCAGAAGAGAGAGAGCGAGAGAGAGAGAGAGAGAGCACAACAACACAAGGCAAATCAATACTGTCATTATGGAGCCAGTGTAAGGCTGAATTAGATGTCACAAGGCCCCGGGGTTAAAGAGATGGCTTGACATATGTGAACATTATGAGCAGTGTGTGATGGATAAGGCTGTGTGCGCGCGCCTTGGTTAGGGTGTGTGTGTGTGTGTGTGTGCATGCCACATGCGCACCAATGGCAGCGGAAAAGTAACAAAGATTCCATGTATTCCCCTCAACAAAGCACTGGCTTGTGATATTACATTGTTTAATGTATTTATTAAATGATATTGCATTTTAAAAAGCCAGTGTGGTATATGGTTCTCTCTCTGTGTGTGTGTGTGTGTGTACATTTGACCACAGTCCGGAAGAGGCATTCCTTACCAAGGTGCTTAAGTACCAGCGTCTTAAGGATGCTATTATACAGCTTGGCTACAAATGTAAACTACTTGTGTTCATATTTGGAAGCCTCAGTAATGTCCATAAATCAGTCGTGAGGGGCCTGCAGATTGCAGGCATGCCCAATAAGCCGAGAGCTGATAAGGCATCGGCAAAATTCTGTTCGGTGTCTGCAATAATTGGCAGTCGCCATATATGGAGAAGGCGATGCTTTCTGTACCCGTGATCTGTATTCTCCTGAAGCACTTGTAGAGTTTTCCAAGTTTGCGCATCCACTATTGTTTGTGTTCAAGAATTTCTTGTACAATGTGAATGCAAATAAAGATGTTAAATGTGTGTATGTGTGTCCATAGAGATGGATTGTCATCATCGGACACAATGATAATGGACAACCTCAAGTAAGTAAGTGTGGTACAAATAAATTAAGGCCATATTTGGGGACCAAGGTTGGACAGTTGATTGCGTGACAATCCGGTGACAGAATTGCTGTTGTCACCAATTGGATTTCACTGCCGTTTAGGAAGAGTGACCTCGAGCTCACAACGTGCAAGAAGCCCACCACCACCCATACGTACTGTAGATACACGCACTGCGGCGCGACAGCAGAGCTAACACTATATAGAGAAGTGGTTTTCAACCAGTGGTCCTTGAGGGGGTTCCAGGTGGGTCCCCATTACAGCTAAATGATGAAAGAGTTGGTAACCAAATTAACCTTATAGATCTTTAACTCTTGAGAGCGTACAAATTAGACGAAATCACCCGTATGGGTCCATGTGTTTTCATTTTACGCTGCATTGCTTAATTTACAAGAAGTCTACGCAATTAGAGAATGTAGAAGAATTGTTATGTTGATCAACGTTTGCCTGTTATCTCTCCTAGTGGTATAACATCAATACAGCATGGAATTGTGGACAACATATTTTCTAACGGCAACAAAATATTCAGAATCCAACACTTAAAAAAGGACCACTTCGCTACTTTATAACCAGACCTCTTCCGTTTCTATTAGCTTTGATTCCCCATCGATGATGTCACTAGCGGACAGGTGGTTTCTGAACTGCCCACAGTGCTCCTACGAGTCACAGAGTAGAGACAATTGTGATATTTTATCATGGACATTAGTGAGGACCAATTTGATGGAAGATAGGTTGAAAAGTGTCCCTTGAATAATGGAGTAATGGTATTCTAAAAGGAACTGGCGGCTGCGTAGCAACTTGAAAATGTAGAACTTTCTAGTGGTCAGATGTTGGGGTGGACTTGTGATTGTTATTAACCCGTTTTGGGCGGGAACACCTTTTGGTGTTAGCATTATGTTATGCTTTAGCTATTGAAAAATAGCAGATCTACAAGCTTGTAGGTCTGCTATTTTTGAAAAATCGAAGAAAGACTGACATAGAAACATAGCTTTTTCAGAAAACTGTCAGGATAGAAGACATTTTTAGAATCTGATCTCAGGTCAAAATAGGTGAAAGTACACCTGATACTAAACCGTTTGTTTCCATTTTCTCTTTCTTTTAGGGTCCAACTCTATTTGCAGCTGCCTGCCTATATAGAGCATCCCACAGAGGCTGTGCAGCAGCGCGGTCGGTCGGTGATGGAGGGCCAGGATACAGATGCCCTGCCGTGGGTGATGCATGGGCCAGACCGCCTATTGATCGCGGCTGCCCCCGTTGCCCCGATTCATCATGTCATCTTTGTTTAGACGGCTGGATACCCGGACGCAAGCGCCTCCATTTAACCCACTGGGACCTGAAACGCCATCTGTGTCGCCGTCGCCACCCCTTAGCTTTTAACCATTATTTTAAACTTTAGCTGTTGAAAAATAGCAGATCTACGTAGATCTGCTATTTTTGAAAAAATTGTGAAATAAATTAAAATATATATCATTTCCTCCAGCAAATGTTTTTTAACTCAAATCTTTGCTTCTGCGAGGTCCCTGGAACTAAATATTTTGAGATGGGGGGGGGAGGGGGGGGGGGGGGTTGGGGGCCAAATACATATCATTCCAGGAGGTCCTTGACATGAAAATGGTTGAGAACCACTGAATAGAAAACGTTTTTTTTCCCCCAGAAAACCGTCAGGATTTTTAGAAGACATTTGTAGAATCTGGCGGTCCAGTGAGGGTCTCAACGGATTAAGTCCCGCAAAGTAAGAGCCCTTTCGTCTCGGCTGTTAAAAAAAAAAAAGCACACGGTTGCCGTCGCCGAGCGAGATGGATCGCCACACCGATGCGCCGCTCCGTCCCGGAGCCTGAGTGCAGCAGAGTGCGTGACCCCAAAGCCGCATCTTCATCAGACACGGCGCTGACAGGGGCGTCCGTCATCGCTATACAGCCCCGGTGACGCCGCCCGCCCGCCGGGTGAACTATAGCCTATACCGCCGCGCGTGCACGCGTGGCGCCACTACTGCTTATCCCATTTTGACCAGAGATCAGATTCTAAAAATGTCTTCTACATCCTGACAGTTTTCTGAAAAAGCTATGTTTCTATGTCAGTCGCTCTTCGATTTTTCAAAAATAGCAGACCTACAAACTCGTAGCGCGCCACTCGGTGGCGCGCTATGAGCTTGTAGATCTGCTATTTTTCAATAGCTAAAGCATAACATAATGCTAACACCAAAAGGGGTTCCCGCCCAAAATGGGTTATAGGCCCACGCACTGGGAGCAGACGCTAATACAGATCAGAGAAGTGGTTCACCTTATCCCGGGGTGAGGAGAACACCGGCATGATGAGGCCAACAGACCGCCGGGAGTTGTTCCTTATAGCTATAGAAACCGGTTTACGGGGGTACGTGTGACAGTCACGGTCAATCAAACCAATCGATTTAACAGTTTATATATGGTATAATCTATTTTAATAAAATATTCCATTCGTGTGGATTGAGTGGTGCCTTGTATCATAATGATGTGTCACATGACGTCTCGGGGGGGTAGACATACACACAAAGCCACACGTTGGAGTGGTTAAACCCCCCACCCACCCACCCACCCACCGAAAGGTAGACGCCTCTTCCGGCTCTGGGGCGTCTGTACGGAACGGAAGGCAACATGGAGGCAACGGGAGGCGATGGCGACGCGTAATTGCATTGGCAAGCTAACGGCAGCTCAGTGGCCTTGTTGTTAGAGTGTCCGCCCTGAGACTGGGAGGTCGGGGTTCAATCCCCGGCCGTGTCATACCAAAGACTCTAAAAAATTGGGACCCAGTGCCTCCCTGCTTGACACTCAGCATCAAGGGTTGGATTGGGGGTAAGTCCCTGCGACATACTAGCATCATGTCCAGCTGCCTCACGCTACAGAAACAGGAGATAGGATCCTGCCCTATGGGCCTCATGGCTCGGCAAGGCTACTTACTTAAGCTAACGGAAGAACAGAAGGGGACGTTCGGTAGGCCAAGCAGAGGCACGTACGTGCCTTCAAGATTCCGCTCGACTTCCTCCTCCCGTTGGGAGACAAACTGCAGCGGCCAATGAGGCATCTATATTTTTTTAATATCTATGCAGCATCACATCTAATCAAGAAAATGGCAGATCACCACGAGCCACGATGAGACACATTGTGAGCTTATGGATCGGCTACAGATAGGAGGTGGTCCTGATTGAAACGTCAGCCTCGTTAAACACTATCTTTAAGTTTATTTTGTTTTTGTGATGTCACTTTATGCGCAAATGGGGGGTGGGGGAACAATGTCGCTCGAGTTGTGGTGCAAGAAAAACTGCTTTGTGTGTGGATTCTGTGTCTTGGGAGCTTGAAATAGGAATATTTTTGACATCACGTGCACGTCTTCATCTTTCATAAGATGGTTGTATAGCAGGTCCCTGCACTACAATATAACCATAGTTGCACACTAGGAGAGAAAAATATAATATTGGACAAAAGCCATCTCACAAACTCAATCTCCCGAGCACTTGACTTCATAGTGAATAAACATTTTGAGGGAAAAGCCATCATGTGTGCGCGAGATGCATCATTTGGAAGAAAATAAATGCCCGTATTCTGGGTTTTGATGCATCTAGATTTGTCTCTCTCCCCCCGGGTCTTGCGTGCAGCAATATTCTAGCAAAACCCTCGACAATGGGGCAATAACAAGAAAAGACACAATGGCTCTGTTAAAAAACATGTTGCTGATGTATGACTTTTATCTTCAGTGGCACCGCGGGACAGAGCCCCAGAACTAATTTCCCTATGGGGACATTAACCCATTTAGGCCCGACGTCGAAATAAAAAAAAAAAGTCTTCTGAAAGAATATATATTCAAGGATTTGTGGCGCATTTTCACGATTTTTCAAAAAATAGCAGATCTGCAAGCTCGTAGCGCGCCACTCGGTGGCGCGCTATGAGCTTGTAGATCTGCTATTTTTCAATAGCTAAAGTATAACATAACGCTTAGTTAAAACACCAAAAAGGGGTTCCCGTCCAGAATGGGTTAAAACTATATCTTATCTCGACGACGATGAAAGCTGAAGCCATTTATGTAAATGATATTGAGCTTGTAGAGTGAGCAGACAGATCAGTCAGAACGAAAAGCTTTTTGCCGGGGAGGAGCGGAGCAGAGCGTTATTGCCCGGAGAGACCGATTAGGAACGTGACAATAAGCACCAGAGGGAGAGGCAGGACATCAGAGGAAAACAGACAGTTGGCGGGTGGGGAAAACACGTCGAGGGAATGCACGCTGTCGCCTGGTGGTAGAACCATCAGACCGTTTGCCGTATTAGACCATTAACTCATTCTAGGCCTTATTAACCCATTTTGGCCTGAGATCAGATTCTAAAAATGTCTTCTACATCCTGACAGTTTTCTGAAAAAGCTATGTTTCTATGTCAGTCGTTCTTCGATTTTTTCAAAAATAGCAGACCTACAAGCTCGTAGCGCGCCACTCGGTGGCGCGCTATGAGCTTCTAGATCTGCTATTTTTCAATAGCTAAAGCATAACATAATGCTAACACCAAAAGGGGTTCCCACCCAAAAGGTTAAGTACTTATTTGACTTCTTTTTCACAAAGTGCCTTCAGGCCAAAGATGTTTTTGACTTCTTTTTTAAAAGGGGCTTAAATTGATAACATTATAATCATGATTTAAGACAAATCTTACAACTCTCGTTCTAAAACAAAATAGAACAAATCTATGGTGGCCTGTGGTGAACTATTGCTACTGCCATTTAGCGGTAGCCTAATCTGGCTAATAAGGCAGACCGAATCTTAGTCTGGTTTATTAGCCAGGCTAATTTAGCGGTGGATTAAGACCTGGAACGAATATTATGTTATCTTTTAACCGCTTTTTAACCATTATTTTAAACTTTTTCTATTGAAAAATAGCAGATATACAAGTTCAAGCTTGTAGATATAGAGAAAAACATATTTTTCTGGAACAACATATTTTCAGATGGGGTTCGGCGGGCAATTGGCGTCCTTCGCGTCCTTTTTTAACAAAACCGTCATGATTTAGAAGACATTAGTAGAATCTGGTCTCAGGTCTCAATGGGTTAAGAGCGCAGCGTTTTAAAGTGGCTCCAAATCCACCACCACCATTGTGGTGGGGCGGTCTACTCTGAACTCTTTCCCAGCCCCGCCCGGAGACTGAAGGTGAGGTCAGGAAGTAGTGAGGGAAAGAGGAACAAGAAGGAGAAGAGGAGGGAGGCCAATGCCTCGTTTTACAGTCCACCGCACGACTAGGGGCGGTGCTCGCCTAAACGAAGCCGATGTTATTATTAAAGATCGTCTCGTTTTGGCGAGCAGCACAGAGTCGTACAATGGAATATAAAATGTGAGCTTTAAAGAGAGAGGCAGAAGAGGTGAAGCGTAAAGCTACAGAAAGTTTTATTTTGCATGCTACAGAGGTAATGCATAGTACACACACACACACACACACACACTCACGCACACACACACGCAGGAGAGAGCGAGAGAGAGAGAGATCGTGAGCTAGGGGGGGTGGGGGAGGACTATCAAAAGCAGGAAACCAAGTCGCACTTCCCCTTGGTAGAAAAAGTTCCGCTTTTAATTGTACTGCTTCCAAACTATAACCAATCCTTACATTTAAAGATGTAAAAAGTGGGACTAATATAGAAAATATACATTACGTTTTATTTCTAAACAACAAAACCAAGTTTGTCTTGATTTAACAATCAAGACGTCTGAACACGATTATTCTTTTAAGGGGGATCCAAAAGTAATATCTTTTTTTTTTACTTTCCCCCGCAAGATAACAGTTTGACTTCATGACTGGAGCTTCATTTTGTCTTTCCTGAAATCAAAAACACATTTCCACCCCCGATCATCGTTACAATTAAATAAAAAAGAAACACTAAAGGCACATAAACTTTGGTCCAACCAAGTAAAGCCCCCGCCCTTCGGTAAACTTGATCACATGACAATCACAGTGGACTCAATTCTGTTAGCCGCTTCCAAAGGCATGCAACACTGTGTTTCTTACCCCACAACCTAACAACATCTAGTAGACATGCTTAGAAAACCATAGTCACTTTCAATCCAAGTACGACACCAAATGGGGAATAAGAAAACAAAACAAAATCTTTTTCTTGGTTAAAACAAAACAAAAAATGCCTACAAAGATTAAACTACAGAACACGGTGGTTCAGCTAAAGGATAGGTTTGCTCTTTTTTGCAATCACTTATTCAAGTACAAGTTGGAACAAAACTGTGAAAAAAAGCTCTCGGATAGTATACTGCACAAGCCCAGACTCTGGTCACGTTTAAGTCAAAGCTATGCGTGTTCCCTTTTCACGTCTGCTCTGCTAACGACTTAACCATGTTCACCTTGCTAACAAGTAACGTGGGTTTGAGCTGGGCTGTGGGATTAATAAAACAAAAAAAAACATACTCAAGGTTACCGGTTAGTCTTAAGTTGTATCGGACCTGGAACACCACAGCTATCAGACCTAACATCTCTGAAGATCACCAGAGCTGGCAGGGGAGCTTGTATGAACCAGGATAAGCTGATGAGAATCTTGTCAGCCAGTGGGTCTAGACTAGAGGACTGGTTCCAAATAGTGGGACTCAGGACCCATGTGTGGGTCGCGGACACATTGTTATGGGTCACCTTACTTTTTGTTTCCCTCATTTGGTTTCAAAACATTCACAAAAACGTATTTTCTCTTTTTCATGACTTTCAGTAATTTCAGAAAGAAATCAAAGAGAAAACGAAGAAATTCCATGAATTAGAAAGCAAATCTACTGTGAAGCACTTCAAACCACCTTTGCTGTTCAGAACCCACATAAAACCAATCCGATTCCAATATGGATAGGCAAAAAAAAAAAAAAAACTTGTTCCAACAATCTGAACATAGCCATGGTAGTTTCTCAATACTGAATCAGTGAACATATACATTTTGTCACACCCGTTACAGACGCCTCATAAACAGTGTCCAACACAAATAGCAAACCTATGCTTTAAAACTGGGGGAAATAAGCGTACAATGCAATGCAATTATGGGTTTCGCTGTCTGTTGTATATGTGGCAGAGAAATCTTGTCCCACTAATAACTATAGCTAAAGAAAAATGTACCTGAAATATGTCTTGTTGACTCGTTTCTACCACGCTACAAGGATGTTTGAAAGATGGGATTCGAAAAGGCTCGCATTTCCCATAATGTCCAAAGCTACCAGAATACCAATGTGCCTCCAAAAGCATAGTATGGGGGAATTTGAACACAAACCGGTCAGCTGTGAAAACAGTTGAAATTGTGAGGTAAGGCACATAGTTTCTTAACTAAGAACCACTAAAACGCTCCTTCGTATAGCACGCGCGGGGGGGAGGGGGACGACGGCATTGGATGCGTTAAAACAAAAAATAGTTGTGGTACAGTTACAGAGGGGGCAGAGGATGACAAGGGGGCAGCAAATAACGCACGGAAAGTACAAGTTTCTTCACACAAAAAAAAGAAAACTTCAATCTCTCTCTCTCAAGGAATGACAGAATACAAAAAGAAAAAGGTAAAATTCAAACAGCCAAACAACTCTTAATGCCCCACCCCCCCCCAGGGGTCCAGAAACAGTCCCGTGTGGATTTTGACCCGTCCGTTTGACGAGTCAGGAGTGTGTGTCTAGATGGTGGACTTGGAGAAGGACACGCGGAGGTGCTGGTTTCCACCCATGTTGTAGTTGTGGAGGTCGATCAGGACCTGGATGGCCTCCTCCACCGTGGACATCTGCAGCAGGGCCATCTTGTGATCCCTACAATTTACAAATTAGGCAATTAGCAGACGCTCTTAACCCATTTAGACCTGAGGGACGAAACATTTTCGCGTCAAGGACCCCCAAAAATATACGTATAATTGGCCGCCGACCCCCATCTGAAATATGTTAAGCTCACTCGGTGAGCTTGTAGACAAAAACATGATAATGCATCAATTACATAAAAATAGTCATCAAGAATCATACGTAAGCTTAAAGGAGAATTCCATGCTAGAAGGCTTTCTTACCTTTATTTGTAGTTGTTACGTCCCCACCAAAGAGGTCCAGGTGTTATTTTGTGCAAAAGCGCATTATTGGCTATTTCCCCTAATATAAGCCCCTCAATGAATTGAATTGCATTGAATGGGGCATTGAGGGGGTGTTTCTTCATAATGTAAATAGTATCCCAAGCGGCACACTTTACTGCTTATTTCGATGGAAATATATAAGCAAAACCCCCATTGAGGGCTTATATTAGGGGAAATAGCCAATAATGCACTTTTGCACAAAATAACACCTGGACCTGGAACAGTGGAATATCTATATAATTAAACTATGCGTATACACTATAGAGTGCTATGTCTACATAAAATGCTATCTAATCCCTGACAGCAAACAACCAAAAGCATTAGGAACAGTGGTGTAAAGTAAGACATCATTGTACGAGTATAAGTTAAAGCTTCAGTGGTGAATCAAACAAATCAATTTGGTCATAACAAAAAAAAGTTGTAACTTTGTTTCAGGCCAATTTGGCGATATATAAATTAAAATATTAGAATAAATAACTAGCTTACTGGTTATTCGATAATCACACAAGTAATCATTAGACACACTCATTAATTTTAATTATAGACTATATTGTAATTATAGTAATGAGGCGTGCACAGTTTGAAAGCGCCAATCTCCGCTCCAGTGGGTAACTATGTTGGTAAACATGCCGTCTGCAACTAGAACACATCTCGTCAATCCATTTTACAACCCACATTTGTGTGCGAGGGCAGAGCTGCCCCATTATTTATTTACAGAAGGCAAATAAGTGTTCTTACTGGAAAAACTTGAAGGCTTTCACAGTGCCTCCGGCATTGGAGAACAGCAGTCGCAGGTCATCTTCACTCACATCCGTTCTGTAACACAGAGAGAGAGAGAGAGAGAGAGAGAGAGAGAGAGAGAGAGGGGGGGGGGGGGGGGGGGGGAGGTAGACACAAGGACATCATTAAGACGCAGTGGTTCCCAAACGTTTAGACGTTTGCCCTGGACCCAAACTAGTGAAACTAGCAGATCTATGAGCGAGAGCACAACGCGTTGTTTCGCGCCTCGTTGTGAGTTGGCTGCTCTGTGATTGGCTATTTTCACTACGTCTTACTTATTAGTATTTCTATCATCATTATCATCCGCTGCCGAGGGGCGTACTGACGGGATGTTGGAGAGGTGGAGGGTGGCGGAGGGTGGGAAGATGTTCTGGAAGTTCTTGGAGCCGGGCTTCTTGAAGCGGTGCAGCGGTGAGTTGGTGAAGTCCTTGGTCAGGCCCTGGTCGTCCAGGCCGTCGCGCGGCAGCGCCACCGACTGGTGCTTGGACAGCGTCACGCGGATAATCTTCCCGTACATCTTCTGGCCGTTCAGGTGGCTCATCGCTGCACACGGGATAAAAGCCCTAGCGGTTAATTCATTTTCTTAATTGTTATGTCCCTCAAATGTATTTCTAATGGTTTGAGCCTAAATCACCAGTAAGATGTCCTAATGTTGGTCCTAATAACACTTAACACGGAGTACGCCAAAAGCGGCGAAAACGGGTTTATATTCTTTAATCCATGTTTTGATCCGATCGTTAGCCACCGTTCATTAGCAACAACAGTTCAAGTGGGACAGTGGCCGCGGCCATTTTGAAGATGCACGCGCATCCACTTCCATTCTAAGCCCTGCATTCAAAGTCCTGTATCTCAAAAACGACATTGAGGGGCCGTTTCTGGGGAAGACAAGGGTTTTTGTAGCAGGCCGTTGTCTCAGTCGGGAGCTTCCACCACCGACCGAGACAACAACCACCGGTCATGACACCACACACACACACACACACACACAGCATTTTGTCACTGTAACATGCGGTTACGTATATTTGGCTCTTCAAAGTAAGTGTTACGCGCCATTAAACCTTGGCAATACGCTATTAATTAATGGCGGCGGGAATTGTGTTAAGTCACTGCTAGACCAGGCTGAGGCGGGGAAGAGGGGCCCCCTTGAGCTACACTGTTGTACACATACCTTCCACCCCCCTTAAAAATGTTTCTGCAGATCTACACTGATCTCATAAATGGCCCAAATATGAAATCCTTAAGACGGAAAACTGTCCTGGGGACGGAATTCTTTAATGCCTGCAACAAGCCAGTGTTACCAGATTTTGCATGCGAGACAAGCAACCGGGTCTATGAGGAAAAAGTTAAAAAGAAGTCGAGATCTGTTTTTTTTACGCTATATACAATGGGTATTTGAAAATACCCATTTCCAAACAGCACAAGCTTGTACATCTCCCATTTTCAACAAAAACTTTGAATTTCCTACATAGGGGGAGAGGTCATCCGTAGGGGCGGATTGCCAGCACGAAAAAAAAGCGGTGGATCCCATTGGTTCACCGATCAGAGCATAAGCCCACGCCCCCCTCCTCACCTCCCCGGTAGAAAACAGCGGAGAACACGGACGTCACCAATTTTGGAGCGATGCCCCTCTGCACTGCTATTGGTCAACGAAATACAAGGAAGTGGAGCTTCCTATGCCAGATTTTCCAATGGGTTTACCCAGGCTTTCATTTTTGAGCCGAATGCGAACAAGAATAAAAGCCTGGTGGGTGCCCAGGCTAAGCGGACGTCATGAGACTCACCTAACTGGGCCTGGTTGCCGTCAGACATCTGGATAAGTGCGCTGTCCTTCTTGTTGTAGAGGATCTTCACCCTCTGCACATCCCCGTACACCCCTGTTTATCATGAGAGCCACAGCCCAGGCCAACGTGACAGGGAGGGGGGGACGGAGGGAGGGAGGGAGGCAGAACAAGCAGACGAGTCAGAAAAAAAACAACAGTTAGCACAGAGAGGCTATTTCAGAAACGTATCTATATTAAGAAAACAAAGAGTGTAGTAGAGACTAGAGAGAGCGAACACACAAGAAAGTAAAGAGTAATAGACTTTAGAATGGGAGGTGTG
This sequence comes from Electrona antarctica, assembly GCF_951216825.1. Taxonomy (NCBI): domain Eukaryota; kingdom Metazoa; phylum Chordata; class Actinopteri; order Myctophiformes; family Myctophidae; genus Electrona; species Electrona antarctica. The sequence continues at coordinate 36,548,984 of NC_136801.1, read as the reverse complement.
TAGAAAGAAAAGTGGTAAAAAGAGACAGAGAGAGAGATATAAGAGAGAAACACCCTCTAAACAGATACGTTATCAAGCTCTATCAAGCTGGGGTCAAATGGCTACATGAAACCAAAATAGCATGCAAACAAGTCTAATCGTGCATTAACACACATCTCCAGCCGCTGAACCGACCGGAGGGTAAAAATAATAAGCACTTAACCCAAAATGGATAAACAAGAGCGGGCCAATAGTGTGTTACAAAACTAATACAACTACTGTGTGTGTGTGTGTACTGTAAACAAATTACATAGGCCTGACATCAATAACGATAAAACGTCTCAGAGACAAGAGAGATATAGAACGAAAACAGGTAGAATGAGATCAAAGAGAGAGAGAGAGAGAGAGAGATAGAGATATAGAGAGAGATATATAGAGAGAGAGATATATAGAGAGAGAGAGCGAGAGAGAGAGAGAGCTAACGATAACATACCGAAGAGGGTAAACAGACTTTGGGGCGTAACCATCTTTAGAGGGAGAGAAGAGCAACAAGCAGCATGAGACAGGTAGGTAGGTAGAGAGGTAGAGGAGTCGGAGCGGAGGTAGGTAGGTAGGTAGAGAGATCGGAGATGTGACAGATTCAGGATCCAGAACGGAGGTAGGTAGGTAGGGAGATGGTTGGTTTTTGTGTTTTGGTTTGTTCCCACCCGGTAGAGTGATGGAGAGGAGAGGTGGTGGTGATGGTGGTGGGTCATAGAAGAGGAGGAGGAGAGGGAGTGATGAGGGAGGGGGGGGTGTTGTGGGTGGTGGTGGTGGTGGTGTGGTGGGAGGATTTTTTTTTTGCCCATACACACACACGATAGTGGAGGTTCCAGGGAAGGGGGAGGGAGAGAGAGACAGACAGAGAGAGACAGAAAGAGGAGGGGGGGGGGGATAGATAGGGACAGGGGAAGGATGAATGGATGGTGGGGGACGGGGTGGGTTGGGAGGGGGGGGGGGGGGGATGGGGGCAATGCAAATTGGAGAAAACAACAAAAAGTGAGGGGACAAAAAATAAAATACAGGTCAGTAACACTGGAATAATGCAAGGACGTTTTTGATCAGAGAACAATGGCTTGGATCAATGTTCCGTTTAGTTTTTTTTGGTTTCTTCTTAAAAATAAAAACTGCAAAAATTGCCAAAAATGCATTTCACCCTGGACAGGCATGGGGCAAAAGATACATTTGTGTCAAGAAAATCATAAATTAATAAATAAATATATAAATAAATAAATAAATAGCAATATAAACTAGATTAAAGAAATAACCATGGGCATAATAAACAACAACAACAACATGCATTATGGTGTTAAGTCTGTAGATCTGGTAGCTGTGAAATGGTGGCAGTACAGATAAGACGTTTTCTGAAAAAGCAGGTTAGTTAGAAAACCATGCAATTGCCAATTCGGTTCCGATGGCTTTTTTTTGGTTTGTTTGTTTGTTTTTGACATGCGAGAGTTGATGCGAAGGCCACGCGCGAGAACTTTGTGGCGTTCACACAAGTCGAAGACAGGAGGAGAGAGAGAGAGAGAGACAGCGTTCGCCCCTTGTAGGGGGGCAGAAAGCTGCAACAGCAAGCGCAGTATCTGTGAACATTTCGGGGGAGGAGGGAGGAGGAGGTCTCTCCTTCAATGGTCAAGATAACTGCCAGGCAGGGCGCTCCGGCATTGAAGCATTTCATTCAGAGCCCAGAGAAGGGAGAGGACGGGGGGGGAGGAGGGGAGGGGGACAGACAGATGAGAAGAGAGAAGAGAGAGAGAGGTTAGATGAGAGAAATTGAAAACAATTTAAGTCACAGTTTAGAGACGGGAGAGATGAGAGAGAGATTAAGCAGCAGCAGAAGAGAAGAGACAAGTGTCTGAGATGATTTTTGAGACACAGGTATAGATAGAGAATGATTTCATAATAATAAGCCGGGGCTCAGTGAGAAAAAACAGAGAAGAGAAGAAGACAGTTAGCAGAGTTAGACAGATACAGTTCCACATAAGTGATGAGAGAGGGAGATAAGGAAATTGTAGAGGAGAATAGAGAACCAGAAGCAAGGTTGGATGTGGGGTGATAAAGACTAAAAGTCAGTCTAATGATTTTACGGCATGAGTGGTTGATTTAAAAAAAAATATTATCTATAATAAAAAATAAACGATTTATGCTCCATCATATGACTGTCGCACAGCAAAAGTATCAGATCTACAAGATCACGCGTCAAATCCGTGATTCGTTGTGATCTTGTTGATTGATGGGCAATTTTTGGCACGTGACAACATCATACAACAAAGTATAAACCGGGCTTAAAGGACAACTTTGGGGGGGGGGGGGGTTCAGCCAAGGTTCATGTTTTAGGTTGTTAGAGAAAGTAAAAGATGAGGGTTTCGTTTTAACGATTTTAGCTATTTTTTTACAAGGGGTCGGGGCATTCGAACATGGGGCTAAATATATTTGTTTTTACAAATTTGTACGGCGATTTCTTCATTATTATTTATTATAGTCCTACTAGACCCCTGGAAATTACATCTGACATCTGACCACAAAAGATCACAGGATCTACCGATTATGAAGGGGGGTACTATAGGGGGATGCATCCCCTTTAGTCAGTTATATGTCAGTTTGCCCCCGCCCCCTGTCAAAAATAGCCAAAATCCCTAAAACGAAAGAAAGCAGCAAATAAAAAAAGATTAATTCTCACCTTTTACTTTCTCTAATAACCTAAAGCATGAACTTCCGTTGAAAGTTGTCCATTAAGAATGGTTATAGAGTTTAGTGGTGGGGTTCTGGGTACGTTCTGGTTAAGATCCTCTGGCCGTACATCTGCGTGGTTAAGAGTGAGTGGTATGGCTTTTTTTCTGGGAGATGTCTTTTCTTGTGCTCACAAAGCACACCGACTGAACTGCCACAACCCACGGGAAAGGCAGGCCAATTAAATGGTTCTATGTGAGGTATTCCTGCCCTGGAGGGCCGAGCCGGGTGGCCAGAACTTAGCATCCGGCTCAGCCCTGCAATTGACCCAACCCAGAGACGATCATCAACATTGACCGTGTCAAAACGGACTTCATGAAACGAACACGACATGGTGCCGACGATAATGGGAGGCAAAATACTAAGAATGTTATCAACCGACAATCACCAGTATGTTCTTATCGAGACCATTAAATGTAGCCAGTATGGACATTTAAACATTGTGAAATTGTTAAGGGAATTACGTGGCCGGTAAAGAGTTAAGTTATATTTAGCCGTTACGGTTAGTAATAGTCGGACAACGCGACCAACACCACGTCAGACAATGGCTGACAACGTCAGTATGTGGAAATTTCTTGGCTACATTGAATGGTGTTGATAATGGCAGATGACAGAGATTAACACCCGAAACCGCTCTAGAAAATAAGGAGAACATCTGGTAATGACAGTTCAAGTATAGAGTCCAGGCTGGCTCTGTGTTTGTGTGTGTGTGTGTGTGTGTGTGTGTGTGTGTGTGTGTGTGTGTGTGTGTGTGTCGACTGTTTTAGGCCGACCAGCTGAAGAAATCATGACATTTCTGAGACCATTCATGTTTCTGGAAGATGCTTCTAAGCTCACAACACGTCGCTTTTCCGGTTGCGCAGCATGCTTTCACAGAAGACACGCTGCTGGCTTCTATGGAATCCAAATGACTGAAATCAGTCCTGAGAACTTTAAACCGTGTGTGTGTGTGTGTGTGTTGCTAACCTCTTCATTGAGGTTGCTGACCAGAAGGACCCCTCCAGAGCCGCCCTGTCCGTGTCCGGCCAGCGCCACCCTCCCGGCAGCAGCAGCTGCGGCCGCCGCAGCACTCAGGGGATTCATGGCTCCTTGTTTGGGGGAAATAAAAAAATAAACAAAAATGGCAGAAGACACACAATCATGGCATGGGGGGTGCATCACAACAAACCAGTACGCCCGTCACAATAGAGCAGTGGTTTTCAACCATTTTCATATCAAGGCCCCTAAAGAGGGAGTGCCACAATTTTTTTATTTTTCCAGTTTTTCATGTGTCTGAGGTGACAGTACTTAATTAGACACCCTGGAGTCGTTTTTATGTGCAATGGTGTATTAACTTTGTATTTAGGGCTTCTTCCTGGAGGCTGAACCCTTGACAGTCAAACGGGCCAATGAAATAAACAGTAATATAGTGACATCACACTATCAGCCCATCCCCTAACCGCTCCCCCTTTATCATACAACTACAGCTGTGGGTCCGGCTTCAGTTCAGGTGGATCACCACCCACCAGGCAAACCAGGCATACTTCATGAACTGGTGGGCGAGCACACATAAAAACAACATTTTAACAAATACTGTACACTTTTTTTGAAAAAATTATACCTCCTTATATAAACATAAGACCTGATGACCATGTTTTAGGGTGGGAAAAAAATCAAGGTACTCCATCTTTAAGCATTTGAGCCGCGGACCACCATTTGATGAGATTTAGCCTCTCGGACCCAAAACGAAAGAATCTTTTGTAATCGTTGGATAAGATTTTCCAGGCTTTTGGCAAACGATCAAAATAACAATTCTTCTACATTCTCCAATGGTGTACACTTCTTGTAAATTAAGAAATGCAGATATTTAAACAATTTAACTCTTCAGAGCATAAAATGAAACCAAATGAACCCATATGGGTCCATTTGGTTTCATTATACGCTCTGCGGAGTTAACGGTCTAATAAGGCTCCATTTGGTTACCAACTATAGCTGGGGACCACCTGGAACACCACTGCAATAGAGGGTATGCGCGTGACATCGTCTTCAAACCCGGAAGTTATGCGGGAACACCTACTGAGTGGCAAAAAACTACTTTCTGGCCTTGACATGGCCCATACAGCCAAACAGAAAAGTCCTATCTGATTGGCATTAACCCATTCTGGACAGGGACCCCTTTTGGTGTTTTAAGCATTAAGTTATACTTTAGCTATTTTTGAAAAATCTAGAAAATGAGGCACAAATCTTTCAATGTATATTCTTTCAGAGCGAACTCAAATCTTTGCTTCTGAGGGGTTCCTGGAATAACATTTTCAGATGGTCAGTGACCATTTACATATCATCTTTGGGGTCGTTGACATGAAATATTGAGCACCACAGACATAGAAACATAGGTATTTCAGAAAACTGTCATGATTTAGAAGACATTTTTTAAATTTCGACATCAGGCCTAAATGGGTACAACGTTAAATGACCACTCACTTTATGCATGCGCATACCCTCTATTACTACATAATTGCCTAATCGCAATTATTTTAGATAATCGCAAATAGTCTGCGTGACAGCTCCACAAACCACCTGCCTTGTTACAAACCTAAGCAACTTTCGACTAGTTCCAATCACTTGTTCAGCGGCTATACTTGCCAAAGTAGATCGAGGACTGAGAGATTTATCGAGCATAGACACAATTTTCTAGTGTTGGGTGAGTGTGTGTGTGTGTGTGTGTGTGTGTGGGGGGGGGGGGGGGGGGTGTTAGTTTAATGCCCCGGCTTAGATCAAGCTGTAGGGATATTTATAGGCTTTGTTCGAGATGGGCGCGCCATGTGGGGTGTAGCGCTTAACCCATTTTGGGCGGGAACCCCTTTTGGTGTTAGCATTATGTTATGCTTTAGCTATTGAAAAATAGCAGATCTACAAGCTCGTGGCGCGCTACGAGCTTGTAGATCTGCTATTTTTTTTAAATCGAAGAACGACTGACATAGAAACATAGCTTTTTCAGAAAACTGTCGGGATGTAGAAGACATTTTTAGAATCTGATCTCAGGTCAGAATGGGTTAACAACCAAGCTAAAGCTATGCACGCTACCGCCGAGCAGCCATGCCTTAAATTAACTAAGAGCGAATGTCTCCCTTCACTACAGATCGTTCCCCTTTAGCCCATTCTGGGCGGGAACCCCTTTTGGTGTTAGAATTATGTTATGCTTTAGCTATTGAAAAATAGCAGATCTACAAGCTCATAGCGCGCCACCGAGTGGCGCGCTACGAGCTTGTAGGTCTGCTATTTTTGAAAAATCGAAGAACGACTGACATAGAAACGGGATGTAGAAGACATTTTTAGAATCTGATCTCAGGTCAAAATGGGTTAGCAGACTGGCTGCTGTTTTTCTAACCCATTTAGACCTGAGGACGCATCTGTGTCACCTTGGCTTTGAACCACTTTAGACATTTTAAACTTTATCTATTGAAAAATAGATATTCAAGCTCGTAGTGTAGCACCGAGTGCAGCAGTACGAGCTTGTAGATCTGCCATATTATTATATTTTCATGAAAAACTTGACAAAATGTTTTAATTTTAGATGGGGGTGGGCGGCCAAATATATATAATTGTGGGGCTTCTTGACATGAAATAGTTTGAGAACCACGGGCATAGAAACAGGTTTTTTTCTTTTGAATATTTAGAAGACATTTGTAGAATCCGGTCTTTCTACATTTTCTACATTTGTGGAATCCGGTCTTTAATGGGTTAGCAGCCTGGGCTGCTGTTCTTCCTAATCTCCAGTACTAAGACCCACCGTCGTGCGTGAACGCACCAGGAGCACAGCAGTGGTGGCGGGGCTCTGAGAGAGAATAGCGTGTATACATATATACGAGAGCAATTTAAAAAAGAAAAAAAAAGAGAAAGTAGAAAGAATATAATAATAATAATAAAAAAAGAGCGGGGATGTACCTGGGATCTTACCAAGCAGGGAGTTGGAGTCCTTGTTGAAGGCAGCGGCCACGTTGGGGTCGATGCTGGGCTGGCCGTCGCCCGCCGGCAGGTCCGGCCGCGTGTAGTCTCGGCTCTTGTCGTTGTTGTACTTGACGTTGAGGTTGACCAGCTTGGAGAAGTCGATGCGCAGCGTGCAGCACGAGTTGTAGATGTTCTGACCATCCAGGGCCTTGTTGGGGAGGGGGGGGTGGGGAGGGGGGGGGGGGCAGAAAATCACTGTTGACGAAAACTAAATGGAAACTAAACTAAAACTAAAACTAAGACTGAATATATTGACAATTTCGTCAACAAATAAAAACTAGACTAAAATGTTAGGAAGGGACTAGTGGACAAGAGATCCAGTACAAGTAAAAGACAAGTCATTTTACACTTGGTTGCATGCGGGAAAATAGCAGATCTACAAGCTCACAACGTGTTGCGCTGCGTCACGTTGAAAAGAAGTGAAAAGAAGCAGCTGGTTAATCCATGTGCATCAGAGGAGACGTACGCGTGGTTGTCCAACAGCCTCCCCCTGTTGCTACATAGGCCAAGCAGAAGGGATCAGCTTGTAGATCTGCTATTTTCAGCCAGTGTAGAAATCAGCCATTACGACGGCATCAAGGCCCGCCAAAACACATTTTAGTCGACTAAATCAACTGTAGATTGACAGTAGTAGTAGTAGTGGTCTGTACTGGTGAAATGGGCCTTACCAGTTTGGACTGCTGTGCATTGATGGGATCGCTGTACTGGAGCAGGGCTTGGAACTGATTGTTCTTGGTGAAGGTGATTATTTTCATGACTGTGCCAAACTTGGAGAAGATCTGGGAACAAAAAACAAAAAGTGTCATTTAAACCAGTGAGGTGCCGGAAGTAGGCCTGTCACAATTATATTACATAATCGCTGACCCAATCGCAATTATTTATGATAATCGCAAATGCTTTTGCATAATCGTCAATAGTTTCCACATTGAAAGATACATTTCCAAACAAAAATTCAAAAATAGCAGATCTACAAGATCAACTATTTCCTCAGATCAGGAACTACACCTCTAGACCAGACATCACACATCACAATCTGAGCAGGGAATAACAATAATAACATATTACAGTGATAACATATTAATCCGTTCAGACACGCAAGACTAACCTGTTGCAGCACGTCCAGTGTGACGGGGTAGAACATGTTGTCGATGATGATCCGGAGCACGGGGCTGGACGCCGCCGCCAGCGCCTCCTGGACGTCCGAGCTGGGAGAGCCGCCCGAGTGGACCGCAGACACCGCCTGCAGCACCGCCTGGGCCCGCTGCATGGGGAGGCCACCACAAACATCCCATCAACACCGTCCAGACCACACCCGCATGCCATGAACCCATTAAGATCTTGGAGCGCATCTGTGTCACCGTAGCTTTTTAACCACTTCAACCATTATTTAAAACTTTAGCTGTTGAAAAATAGCAGATCTACAAGAAGCTACGAGCTTGTAGAAAGGATGCAGAGCAGTTTCTTTCCCCAGGTAATCAGACTTTTGAACTCTAGTCTCCCTAGTAGATAGGACATGAACTCGGGGAGGCATTGCTATCCATGAGAAGAGATGACCGTTTTTTTTTAATGCTTTTTTTTAATGAATTCCTGTAGTTTCTAGGACTTGATCAACATTTGCCAACAGAATGGAATTGTGGATCTTATCCAACGATAACAAACTATTCAAAGTTTTGGGTCTGAGGCCAAATCTCATCAAATGCCGACTTAATAATGGGCCTTGAAATAAAAAAAAGGGTTGAAAACCACTGCCTTACCGAGTTGCCAACGTCGGTCTTGAGCTCTTTGTGGTTGGAGTACTGGATGAAGACGGGGACGTTACGGACGTGAGGGTTCACGGTGGCGTAGTAGTTCACCATGGTGATGGCCGCCTCCTCTGTACCCATCTCCAGGAACGCCTTGGGGCGAGGGGAACAAACACAACACAAAGACCAGATGAAATGAAAGAGGCACAAATGCTAAACAGTTTCCCTCCCTGCTTTGCTCTCCTGAAGTGAACTACCGGTACGTATGTCTTAACACAATACTGCCCAGCCCTCCAGGCCAGAGCGTGGTGCTAGTGCCAGAGAAATCCGTGAAATAAGCATAGCGGAAGGGATGTGGTGTTGTTTCTGTAGTGTAGGCCTAGGGAACGGACGTACGATGGCCCCCAGAGCAGCCATCATGTTCAGCATGGCTCGGATTAACATTTTAATAGGCTATAAACATGGTATTTTATGCCATTTTGAGCATAAATAAGACAAATACCGCTGTGCGCGTGCACGACGTGTACCACGGATTACCATGTATGCCGTTTCTACAATGAGAGGCCTATGGATGCTAGCCACGGAAAGGCAAAAAAAGAAAATCCGTAAGGGGTGCTCAAATAGTCAACAATGGCACAGGCATATCCCATGGCAATTTAGAAATCTACCGTGAGGTAGGAAAAAAAGGGTATATCGAGAAGACATTGCTATCATTTGACAAACTGGCAAAAGAATCCTTTAGGGGTGCTCAAATAGTCAACAATGGCACAGGGCAGGCATACTATGTTATCTGGATCTAGGAACAACAAATCATATTAGATTGCTCAAAAGCGTTTTTGGGGAAGCTGCTGCTGCTGCTGCAAACCTTTTTTCCTTCCCGATACAGAACTTGTCTGACACCATCAGATACTACTGCTCTGTAGCCGTTCCACTGTACATTCAGAGGAGGAAGCTGACACTTTATCATGACATACTGACATTGGCACCATGTAGCCAACAATGCTACAGCGCTCCAGAGACAATCTGGGAGGGCAAATGTCAATAATGTACCACCGCCGCCCTCCTCAGTAGACGGACAATGGCCCTGCTAGTGGTCAACGTTTTGTATTCCATTCAGGGAGCACACTGGAGTGAGTCAGAGGAGATGCGGTTCCCAGATAGCAACACATAGTATCTCCAGTGTGCTCGCGTCACACAAAAGACAAGTCAGTGGGCTCTTTGAGGCTCATGACAGAAAATCAAACCGAACGTGTCGCTGTGCTCGACACCGAGGCATCGCCCAGGACCTTCATGGGGACCCACACGACCACAGACATCTATCTTAAGTCTGGACACGCGTATGAGCCAACAACAATGTTTGGCAAATGTCTATTCTCTCGGTCAGGCCAGACACCTCTTCCGTAATCTTTGGATGCTCCATACATCAGGAGTGTTTATTTCATGCAACCATCAATTTAAACTGCTGTTTAAAACACAGAAAGTGATAATTAAAGGTGTAGTTTTTCCAAGACAAATAAAATCAACCACCTGTATGAATGAGGCCTCACCAAATCAATAGAGTTCGCAAATGCATTTTATATGGATTATCCGTCACGCTCCTATTTCTGCTAAGCAGTAAGCCAAGATGAACTTCGAATACTTTGCAGTTTCCAGTAGGGCTAATTTACACAACTAGTAAGGCTAAACGGAACTGGGGGAAAGGGTTTGTGTGTGGGCAAAGAGTCCGTCTCAAGAGACTAGACCTGTGGTTCTCAAAGTTGGGTCCGAGGACTCCCAGGGGTCCTTGGGGGAGTTCCAGGGGGTCCATAGCTTAAATTAACATTGATTTTACAATATAAACTGAGGGTCCTTGAGAATCACTGCTATGGCCGTAAAAATCTTCTCTTATGGGGGTCCCTGGCATATCTCTTCAAATGGGGGTCCACGGGCTAATCAGGGACGGATTAACCCCCACGAGGGCCCCTGGGCCGGTAATATTTGCAGGGCCCCCATAGTGCGCGTAACTTTTTTGAGTTTTTATCATCTTTTTAACCTAAATTTAACAAAATCAATGGCCAATGGAGGGCCCCAGGAGCCCTTTTCAGGGCGTCAACCTCACGGTCCAATTTCCCCGAAGGGCCCCTAATTTGTCCCTGGGGCTAATTAGTGTCAATTTGGGGGTCCTTGACATGAAAGGGTTTGGGAACCACTGGACTGTGTGGGGGGGGGGGGGGGGGGGGGTTGTCTCTGTGTCTTACCTGATTCTTTCCTTTGAGCGTGAGGATGTTGGTGACCTTGCCAAAGGGCAGCCCCAGGGCGATGACCTCGGTCTCCGACGCCTCGTTGGGCAGCTTCCTGATGTGGAGCACGCGGGACGGAGGTGCCTCCTCCACGCGCAGCTTTTTACTGTCGCTGCCGTTGGAGGTCCCATCTGAAAGCAGTGGCGGCATCGTTGACGACACATCATCGGGTGACATCGCTAGGAGCAGCAGCAGCATTCATTGATTGATTCAAGATGGAGTGCCGTGATTTTTGTACTTTCTGTTTTGTATGTGTGGACTCTATGGAAGTTAGCTCTAATGTTTAGGGGGAGAAATAAATCATGGCATTCCATCTTTAAAGGAGAATTCCATGCTAGAAGGCTTTCTTACCTTTATTTGTAGTTGTTACGTCCCCAACAAAGAGGCCCAGGTGTTATTTTGTGCAATACCTCCTTATTGGCTATTTCCATTACCATCAGCCCTAAATTAATTGAATGGGAATTGAATGGGGCTATGGGGTGTTGTGCTAATTTGCTTATTTCCATCGCTCAAAATTATATTTTTTTTGTATATATCCTCTCTTCATAATGTAAATAATATCCCAAGCGGCACACTTTACTACTTATTTCGATGGAAATAAGTGAATTAGCATAACACCCCATAGCCCCATTCAATTCCCATTCAATGCAATGCAATTCATTGAGGGCTTATGGTAGGGGAAATAGCTATTAAGGAGTTATTGCACAAAAAAACACCTGGACCTCTTTGGTGGGGACGTAACAACTACAAAGAAAGGTAGGAAAGCATTCTAGCATGGAATTCTCCTTCAAGACTTGGACTGGAAGCCTTCAGACTGTCACATGAGGGTGTCACTTTTCCATAACTCATAACAGAACTCACAATGTGAGCTTGCAGATCGTCTACATTTGACAGTATGTTAATGTATTAAAATGTATATATGTAGCGCTAGATTATCACGATAGTCTAGGTAGTGATGTGACAAGTGACACCGTCGTGCAGAATGGAGTAGACTTCATGCTACAGGAGTCTGTGTTGTGCATTTCGTTGATATTCGTTGGAATACCTATACTGAGATTTTGTGGATTATCCACTCTTCCAGTCATCCTATATCCCCCGGTGTGACCATACTTTGTCTAGCCTTATCTTCCAAACGAAACGGTGTTTTCCGCAGTTTGTTTATACAGTGCTGTTTATTTCCCCAACACCAAGTATATAAGGGTAAGAGCTCGATATCCAGGCAATGTTTACGATACAGAAACTGACTCACAGGGATTATAGGCAAACAGGAGGTGTTAAATAAAATAAATATATATATCACAAAGATGTGTTTTCCAGACACCACCTGAACTCGATGAATTTCCTGCGGGAAACACTTTAACCCATTTTGGGCGGGAACCCCTTTTGGTGTTTTAAACATTATGTTATAATTTAGCTATTGAAAAATAGCAGATCTACAAGCTCATAGCGCGCCACCGAGTGGCGCGCTACGAGCTTGTAGGTCTGCTATTTTTGAAAAAACGTGAAAATATTTATTTCAGAAAACTGGAGGATTTAAAAGATTCTTTTTAATTTTTGAGGTCAGGCCTAAATGGGTTAAGCTATTAAAATGCATAGCGCACGCAAACGCACGCCCTGTCACCATCCATTCCAAGCACGTAGCACTGAGCTTGAGTGTGGGGTGCCCACCTACTATGGAGCACGAGGTTATTCATACACTAAACCTTCCAACCCATCTCATTTTTAAATACCCATTTATCCCCTTGATAACTCTTAATGCCTCCGGACGGTTGTTGATCAAACGGCTTCATGCAAATTCCCAGGCAGCCACCCCCCCCCCCCCCCCCCCCCCCCGACCCCCTCCCTGGTGGTCTGTACGAACTCACCACTGATACTGCTCATGCCAGAGTTGGGACTGTTGTACATACTCAGCTCATCCGATCCTCTCTGCAATGAGACAACAAAGAAAATAAAATGATATATATGATCACACAGTAACACACACACACACAGCAGTGAAATGTCACAAGAAGATCTACATTATACCACAGAGTCCTCTCAAAGACGACAATAAACCAGCGCACAGGAACACCATTTAAATTAAGCAAAAAAATAAATAAAATAAGGATGCTGGGATAAAGAAGCGGGGAGGAGGACATAAAACGACGGCTTAAGAATGCCTCCATTCATTCCGCTCCCCCGTGCAGGTTTAATCTCTCGGAATTTAAGATGCCGAGATGTGTTTGTTTCATCCGGAGTTGCTCGGGGTCCCCACGGGTCCCGCGGAGCCACGCACGCGGCAGCGCACCAGCTGACGTGCGCCCATGCACTCTTAAACCTGACTGATGGGAGCGGTGAGGGAAAGCGGCTGGGGACCCATTACAAACACAACTTCGTAATAGCTTCAGACCAGCGCGCGCGCGCCCCCTCCCTTCTCTTTTTCTTCCTGTGAGTGAATTTGAACCAATTGTTGTTTGTGTCACCGGCATTCTTTATAGTTACGATAAACTAGAGGTTGCGGGGCCGTGGCAGCAGCCAAGCAGGACACAACACAAATAAATTAAAGGTAATAAAGTTGTCTTTGTTTGACATGGGCCAAAATGTGTGCACACGTTCCCCCAACCCGAGAGTGTACCAAATGTTTCCCCGCCAGCCAACAGTAGGTAAATTCTTTGTTTGGCTTTGACATGAAAAATTGATGAAATAAACAGGGTGGCAAAAAGACCAATCTTATCAGAGGAATCAGTGTTTTACGACCGTTCCATTTTGCCTTGGAGGGAGAGGGCTTTAACTCGGTTTAGTGCAGATGGAAATGCAGCTGGTACTTGACAAATAAGGTTAGGTGCCCGCAAACAATGCATTTACACGAGGAAACAAGTTTGTTTGGTAAAGCTACCTGGACACAAGCCTTTCCCCCATTTCATTACAGCCATTCTAACATCATGAGAACTGGAAACAGAAAAACATTTCAGAGATATAAGACCGTTCCGGACCCACATATTGGGCTATAATGTCTTTAACCCGTTCTGGACGGGAACACCTTTTGGTGTTTTAACTAAGCATTACGTTATACTTTAGCTATTGAAAAATAGCAGATCTACAAGCTCATAGCGCGCCACCGAGTGGCGCGCTACGAGCTTGTAGGTCTGCTATTTTTGAAAAATTGTGGAAAATGTGGCACAAATCGTTGAATATATATTCTTTCAGAGTACTTTATTTATTTCGACGCCTAAATGGGTTAAAAAGAAATGTCAAGACTAAACTAGTCTAGAGTATGCCCCTTGGAATAAAATGCAGACATGTGCATGGTGCCTGCAAACTCACAGCATGAACACATTTTCACATTTAACAGATGTGATGTACCTTGTTTACAAAGAATACAACCTCTTACAACCGTTATAAGTCTAAATCAGAGGTTCCCAGGTGTTTCCATATACCCATGACCTTCAAAACAGCCATAAACTCTGGCTGCGGCCCCCTATAGAAAATAACATTGCAAATGCGCATCTAAAAGCTCACGTCACGCCACACCGAGATGCCTTGTGAGCTTGTAGATTTTCGATTTGAGGACTTGTTCAAGTTTTTGACAATGACATGACTTATGACCACTCCTGCCCCCTCCTCCCTTCATTTCGCTCTCCATTTCCAAATGGCCCCCACGTTGAAACGTTGGACAAAGAATAGATCATGAAATGCACAAAGCAGACTATCTGCCAACAACAGCGAGGTTCACCAAGGGTGGGCACTGGGCAGCGATCCCTTCATTTCTGTGTGGACGCCTCATTTGCACAAAAACAATCAGATTAACTCTCCCGTGTAGAAAATACAGCCGTCCCACGCCACTTCTCCTATTCAACCGTACACTGATTGGCTCAGAGATAACAGACAGCAGGTGACAGTCAAGCACCAATTCACTTTCTATGCGGTCAATAGCAAATTGATTCTATATAGAGTAGAGATACAGCAAAGGCCGGCCAGAGAGGTATGTGGGAAAAACATTGTTTTCATTATGATTCCGAACCTCTACCTTCGGTACATCCCTTAATAAGCCAAAGTATCGGATTGTGGCTGTTCTGCTTAAAATGAAATGGAAGCATAACGATTTGATAGTAGTCCGTGCTCATTCAAGAACCATACTTAACATTTAAAATCTTTTTTATGGAATTGTTTTCATTTACGGTTTGTATTTGGAGAAATATGGGATCGAGCCGGTTTGAAAACTCACCTTTACACCAACTGCAACATCACCGAGGCTGGAAAAAAAAGAAAATAATGTATTGGAATTTTGTTCAAATGAAAACATACAATATCAACATGTTACATAAATATTTGTATACAACATTGCAAATATTTTGTACAAAATACAAAAGATTGTACGTGATTTCTACCTGGATTGTTGTTCATAACGTAGTTTAAATTACGATGCAACCATGCAAAATGCCTTTTTCTTAACACCGTTTTGACCACGATTGCTTCAGTCTGTGTTAATTTATGTGGCAAGGGTATTTAGAGTTTTATGAGCCTTTTCAAGTGAAAAAATCACACCCGTGTGATTTTTAAGTTAGTGGTGCAACTCTGTGTGTCCAGACCCACAGGAATGCGGCCAGGGTGCCTGCCCGGTTCCGGAGAGCAGCCCCGCGTCCCAAACGGTCGTGAAATGACAGTTACCGTGTGGGGGTCCCCGGAACATCCAGACCCCCAGGAACGTGGCCAGGGGGCCGGCCTGGTTCCGGCGAGCCGCCCCGCATCCGAAATGGTTGAGAAATGACAGTTACCGTGTGGTCAAGAGCTAGCGCAGTTCAGAGGGGAGTGCAGTTGGATGGCAGGAGCACCCGTTTTGGTCGGGCAGCAATTATTTGCAGTGGCACTGGTGCTCCCAATTATATTTTTAGGTTGCACAGATTAAAATTCAGTCCGCATTTGTGACCGAAATTGTCACAATTTCAAGCCCTGTATAGTAAATAGAGTAGTAATATAGTCCTTTCAATTTCTACCCGCTGTGAAATAGGGGGTTTGAGCCAAGGTCCCGCCTTAAATCCCAGGAACCTTGGCATAAACTAAACACTGGTGATGAAGTGATCATGTTCAAGGTTTCTTTGTACAATACACACTCAGAGATTAAAATAGGGTGCATTTTGCATCCCAAAACGCAGTTTATAGTTTATAGTAAAGGGACGCAATAAAACAACGACCTCTGCATCCACGGGATGAACTACTGTACTGTTTTTTATTCTAGTTTATTTTGCTAGCTTTAGTTATAATAATAATTTTTTCTTCTGTTTTCTACATTATAACCATATAAAATGAAATGGCAAAATATGACTCCTTGTGGGACACATCAAATGTCCCTGGGACTCATTTCTAAAAGACCATCCCTGCATCCCGGGACTCATTACATTGAAAACCTATTTACATCACTGCACACTGTAGCAGCATTAATAAACAATCATGACATGTTGATTAAGCCTGTGTTGAGACAGACACACCCATGTTACACTTTCAGTTTAAACAGGAAATGCCAGTAGTGATGTCACATGACATCATAGTTTACATCGTTTACTGTAAGTGTAAATGTAACTCAAATTACTCAATCATGCGTCATCAGCGGTTCCCAAACTTTAGCCTGTGACCCAAAAGACAAATGTGATGTCTCCCCGGGACCAAAACTAGTGAAATTAGCAGACTACAAGCTCACACCGCTGCAGCTATTTTCACTGCTACTTAAAGCTTTTCTTTCTTCTAATTGGAACTCATTTGATTTCTTCATGAAATTACTGAGGGAAAAAAATATTTGAATTTGTTTTTAATTCATGAAAAAGCTTTAATGTTTTGAAATAACAAAAATGTGTCTGCGATACCCAACCTAGCGAAAGAGAACGAGTCAGGCTTTTATTGTTATTCTTCCAGTTTAAGGGAAAGGAAGTTCCAGATGGATGGATCCGGCCTGATGACTACAAAACAATGACTACAACATGATGTAGAGATCATCCACTCCCGACCGATCACACAGCAAATTATCCGAGGTGGAGAATGACACAAGGTTGGTCCCGAACCAGTATGGGAAACAGTGGTCATTCAACTGTAAACAAAAGTCTGTCCAGCCAGGAATTAGACCACTGCCTCAACGTCAGGTCTGGGGACCACCAAGGGGTTCAAATGACTGTAATGGGTGTATAAATGGCCATTTAGAGGTCAATTTGGTTAGTTCAGACAGAGTAAAATTAACACTACTGAGAATTTGTACCGTGTAGATTCAAACCTTCACTTGGAGTTACAGCCCCAAGAAGGGTCAATTTGGAGCCCAAGTGTGGGCCCGAGACCAGACGTTTGAGTCCGAGTCTCTGAGACCACCATCTGAAAATAACGTTGTGCTAAGCTAGGGAGCCACATACAAGATTTGTGTTTTAAAAAAAAGAAACATTGCAATTTCCAATGTTTTCTTCCACCTCTAAAAATAGCAGATGTACACGCTCATGCAACGGTTGTGAGCTTGTTGCAGGTCGGATATTTGCCATTATGACGACGTATATGATACGGTTAAAAAAAACATTAAACTGATGTTAGTGTAATATTAACACATTCTGCAGGGGAACCCTGAGGTCCCGGGACTCCACTTTGACGAGAACCATTAGTTTAGCTTCATAGGTTGTTGTTGTTGTTGGCATTACAACGCCACCAGTCCCTGTCAAGCTAAAGCCGTTAGCAGCTAAAGCCAACGATTAGCTACAACAAAAGAGCACAGCATCGTCGTGTGTATGTGTGTGGGTGTTCAGGCTTTAGCCGGCTGCCAGGCAGCTAGCTAGCTAAGCTAATGAACCTAGCCAAAAAATGGCAACAACGGCGACACACACACACGCCATTGTGACGTTTAATAGGGGCATTTAATATATACATATATATTGTACATTTACACGTTTAAACGCCGAACGAAACTGCGTTGGCGGCGCGCGAGCTTCCCAAACTTCCTCGAGGAGGCTGCAGCCTGGCGTGCGCGTGGTGGTGTCTATGGAAACCATGATGGAAACCCCACATCATCCACACCACCACCACGCTAATGCTAAGCTAACGCTCAAACAAACAAAACAACAAATCATGCCGTCCACTCCGAGCTGCGTCTCGCGGTGTGGACTAGTGGTAGTGCGAGCCTATATATATCTATGGTGCGAGCCCCTGCGCGCACCGCTGACCGTACGGGCGTGTTTTTATTAAGGCACACACGACACGACGACGGGGGTTCGGCATGATAATAAAGATAATATGAAACGAAACATACCCGTCCATTTCTGCACGTTTTGGTTCCCTTCAGTGCTGTTTTAGATTCGTGCTTCTTCTCTCTCTCTCCGACACGGTACAGTACAAACACACACAAACAGCAGCACGCACGACACGACGGCAAAATGGATGCTGCCCGCGGCCGGTTACTACTGGAGCTCCGGAAATGGACGGAAAATGACGAGGAGATCCGAGGAACTGCTGCTGGAAGCTTAGGACGGACGGGAACGGACGAAAGGATCCGAGCGGATGATTTTGACGATGGATGGAAACCTCCGAGGCGAGGCGCTCCCAAACAGTGGCTCGGGAGTCGGGACCCATGTGTGGGTCACAGACCAATTTGTATGGGTGTATATTGTATAATGTTTTACTCTGGTGTATATTTCAAAATATTTTTTAAATTAATTTATATATATATATATATATATATATATATATTTTTTTTTATTAATTTATATATATATATATATATATATATATATATATATATATATATATATAGATATGTATAAATTAATTTAAAAAATATTTTTTAAGAGAATACGAGAATACAAGTTATGTTTGTGTATGTGTGTATGTGTGTGTATATATATATGTATATATATATATATATATATATATATATATATATATATATATATATATACACACATACATACACATACACATACACATACAGAAACAGAACTTGTATTCTCAGTTGAGATTCTGGTTGGTTTACATTACTGTCCAGGTCAGTGGTTACTGGTCAGGCTGCATTCAGGTGTTAAAATACCAACATAAATCAGAAGTCCATGAGCCAGAGCTCCAAATGTGGGCTATGATTACCTAATCTGGGTTCCCAGGAGTTTTCGAGACGAGATTACCAAATGAGTAGGCGAAGCCATAGAAGACATTTTTTTAATTTCGACGTCAGGCCTAAATGGGTTAATATAGATTAAACTGTTTCAAGTAAAGTACCGTATGATGACCCTTCCACAGGAGTTTTTTGATATTTATTATTTTCACCTAGGTGAATTGGATGACACATTTTAAGAAATTATCACCAGGAAACTTCCCCAGTTTTCTGAAATTGTACATTTAAATATGCAAATTAGGCATTATATAGGAAAACATGCCAGATTTTGCATCACTTTCCAGAATCAAAATCGGAAAAATGTGATATAACCAGAGTCAACCTTCTTATTTAATGTTGTTTACATGTTAGAATCAAAGGTTTTAAGTAATAAGTCGCTAACCCCGTCCCGTTCCCCCTGTCCCACACAAGTGATACTTCTGCCCCTCAAATGAACACTTTGGATCTAGTCACCCTAGTTGTGATCATGTTAAAAAGAAAACATCCACTCAACCCATGCACAGCTGGGCAAAGTGGGCATGCTAACGATCGAGTGTAGTCAACATCGTTACGTTTCCTGTCCTAAAGTTTAACAAACTACACTGAGCAACAGAAAGTGCAACATTTTGAGCTTAAAATTAACTGAAACAACTGTGGAGCAGTGAGTGACTCAGTGACATGAGGTATTTGTGTTTTCTAGACAATTTTGTATGCAGACATAGGCCTGTACTTCTGTGTCTACTCTGAATAGGAAAATCCTATTTCTTTATTTTTGAGGGGCCCTAGCCCCTCAGGTTTAATGTTTGTTTGTTTTTAGTTCAATGTTTGTAAAAACGCCATTGACAACGAAGGGAAAATTAATCTTGTCTCTAACACAAACATTTGTTTTTAGTTCAATGTTTGTTTTAAAAACGCCATTGACAATGAATGGAAAATTTACGTCATCTTGTCCCTAACATTAAATGCCATTAAGAATGAAGAGAATGTAATGTTTTGTCACCGTTTGGGTCAGTGTCAATTATCTAATCATTAGATAATTGACACTGGGTGAAAACAATGGATTAGAAAAATGTATTCTAATGTGATCCTGCAGGGGCGCTACACTTCCTCTGCCAACCTGGGCAGCGGACTGACCTCATGCTTCCTTCTATGCATGAGGAGTCCAAGCTGCTTCTTTTCACCTGACAGGGGAGAGTTTCCCCGGCGAGATGTAGCGCATGGAAGGAACACATTATTCCGACCAGTTCCTTTCCCCTCCATCACGCGCCCCGGCTGGCCAGGGGGAGGTAGTTTAGAGACCAGGATTACCGCATGTTTTTTGTGAGGGTATACCTACCCTATAGGGGACACGGGGAGAACATGCAAACTCCACACAAAAAGGCCCTTTCGCCAACCCCGCCTCGGGTATGGGCACTGAAGAAGAGAACACGTACGCCCCCAGCGACCACAGCGTCCCCAGCGGGAATCGAACCCATGACCTTCTAGCTGTGAGGTGACAGCACTACCGACTGTGCCACCATGCCCCAAAGCCCTGTATCTCTAAAGCATCGAGCGCTGTCCATGGTGATCCGTTGCGCATCCGATGTTCGGATGTCATTTGTGACTTTGTCACGCATCGCTCGCAACATACAACCGTTTCTGGCGAGAGGTAAAGGGTGTGCGCTAAATAATGCTCATGATTGAATCCTCACAACAACAACCCCCTCCTCCCTGATAACCCGAAAATGAAACGGAGGCTTGTACAACCGGAGCCTATGGCTGGCACACAGTGGCACATCGTATAGGCTTGTACAACCGGAGCCTATGGCTGGCACACAGTGGCACATCTTATAGGCTTGTACAACGGGAGCCTATGGCTGGCACACAGTGGCACATCTTATAGGCTTGTACAACGGGAGCCTATGGCTGGCACACAGTGGCACATCTTATAGGCTTGTACAACCGGAGCCTATGGCTGGCACACAGTGGCACATCTTCATGCTTATGCTACCACCTAGCGTGGTGGTTCCCAAAGTGGGGTCCGGGGACCCCCAGTGGTCCTTGAGGGATTTCAGGGGGTCCCCACCTAAATATAGTTAGGAACCAAATGGACCCTTATGGGTCTGTAACTCAGAGAGTGTTCAAATGGAACCAAACGGACCCTAACGGGTCCATTTGGTTCCATTTGTACACTCTCAGAGTTAAATTAACATTGATTTTACTATATAAATTGGGGTCCCAGAGATAAAAATGCCATTAAATGGGGGGTCCATAGCCTAATGCATGTCCAACTGGGGGTGCTTGAAATTAAAATGGTTGAGAATCACTGCTATAACCGTAACAAAAATATTCTCTTATGGGGGTCCCTGGCATATCTTTTCAAATGGGGGTCTGCGGAATAATAAATATCGATTTAGGGGTCCTTGACATGAAAAAGTCTGGGAACCACTGACCTAGCGGAGTTAAGTACCGTACTTGAGTAAATGTACCTTACAGTTTCCATAACTGTTCATGCCCAGATATAGGTTCTGCTCAACCGGATCTCCATGTACTGTATAGGCCTACCTGTATAATGCCTAATTGCATATATTCGGCCATATAGCGGTCGGGTCTGCGATTCTAGACTGATCCGACTGACAGCATTGGTTGTACCACACCCCCTTGGGTCCTCAGTGATTGATAGTTACACACAACGAATTTGAAGTTGAACAGTCGGGCGGTTCTTGATGTGTTAAGGACAGCTACACTCACTCACTCGCGCACACACACGCTCACTTCAATGAATTCATTGAAGGGTGGGCCTGTATAATATATTATCATATTAACAAGGGCTTGTGGGCCTGGGCCGTGGCTCAGGCACCTTGGCTGGTAATCCAGTCTGGCAGTGTGCCGCGGGTTCGACTCCCGATCCCTACGGCCTTCACCTCTACGATCTACGACGGCCTTACCCCCATCTCTCTCCCCATTTCCTGTCAGCCTACTGTCTGTCCCTCCATAAAAAATATAAAATAAAGGCAAAAGCCACACAAAAAACATTTAAAAAAAAAGAAACAAGGGCCTGTGACTAAATAATTCCTATATTGGATCCAGTGTAACACAGGTTATTTTTTGCATTTCCTGAAAAGTCATAAAGGTCTGGTTTCCAGCCAACGGCGACAATATATAGCACATGTTTTTGTGTGGTGTGATAGCAGCACAGAGAGGTGGGGACTCCGTCCAGTATAAAGTATACCTGCTTGCCGCTGTGTGCTTCTGGGCAGAGAGGATACTGCTCTTCCATAAACCCACATCAGTGTTGATTTCGTCGACTAATACTATGATGATTTGTTTTTCCGTCAACTACCTTTTTTCCACTGACGAAAACTAAATAGAAACCAAATGAAAACTAAGCCATGATGACTAAAACTAAGACTAAATATTTTGATGATTTCGTCCAAAAATAAAAACTAGACTAAATAATATAGAAGGGACTAGTGGAGAGAGATCCTGTAGAAGTAAAAGACACAAGTCATTTTACACTTGGTTGCATGCTGAAAATAGCAGATCTACAGGCTCACGTGTCAATACGGCATTAATGTAGAACTATACTCCGTTACAAGTAAAAGTCCGGAATTCAAAATGTGCTTGAGAAAAAAGTACAAAGTATTGGCAGCAATATGTACTTAACCAAACTTAGAAAGTATTCACCATTGCAGAATGTCCCGTTTCAAGTTTTCAAATGTATATAAATACAAATATACCATCCGGGCACCTAGGCTGCTGAGCCAGCCTGTGGGATGAGAGACGATGAAATAAATCAAATAGCAGATCTATGAGACGCATTGTGAGCTTGTAGATCGGCTATTTTCAAATGGCTGAAATGCATACTGTAGGGTTAAAGTGCTTACTGTAATGTCTGTTTTGTAATAATAATCAAAAGCTACAAAGACAAAGTAACTAAGAAAGATTTCAAATAAATGTGTAGTGGCTAGTAAAAGCACAATATTTGCCTCTGAAATGTAGTGGAGTAGAAGTAAAAGAACTGGAAATTGGAACTACTCAAGTAAAGTACAAATATCTCAAAAGTACAGTACAGTACTTACTTTAATAGCTTATTTTAATTATGTTTAGGACAAGGAACACTTTCCTGGGATTCTTATGTGTGTAATATGTTTTTTTTTCTCCTTTTTTTCTTTTTGTAGATATTTTAGTCAATGATGCCAAAACCTGTCGTGAAAATGTGGTCTCACTTCCTTCCTGGACTACAAAGTCACATGCATGCAGCCTACCCCCTCTCCAGAAGGAGGGGAAGTGCACTAAAGCATTATGGCCATTGTAGGAATTCAGCAATCCAGTCAAACCCTAGTCAAACAGACTTCATAATGTTTTCTGGCCATATAAATGGTAAATGGTAGATGGTGCATTTATATAGCGCCTTTATCCAAGGCGCTTTACATAGTGCATTACATTCACCCATTCACACACCGATTGCGGCGGAAGCCATGCAAGGTACCAACCAGCACATCGGGAGCAATTTGGGGTTCAGTGTCTTGCCCAAGGACACTTCGACATGTAGACAGGAGGAGCCGGGATTCGAACCGCCGACCCATGGATCATTGGACGACCTGCTCTACCTCCTGAGCCACAGTCGCGTGCATATAGGGTGCACATTTCAAATTGTGCTACTGCTATCTACTACAATTTATATACTATTAAGTAACTGCAGTTTCTTCCAGCGTTCCTTTAAGTAAATGTACCTTATTACTTTCCACCACTGGGCAAATATCAGCGGGCACAGTGTAGCACTGGCATGCAGGCACATGATTTGGGGGCTTGGTTTCAGTACCAAGGGAAGACGGGGAGGAGGAGAGACGAGAGAGAGAGAGAGAGAGAGATAGAGGGAGAGAGATAGAGAGAGAGAGGGCTAGTTTATGCATATAATTAATCTTGACAGACATACGTCATGCTCCCGGGCTCCTGACAAACGTCACGCCCAGGGTGAAATGAACGCCTAACTGCTTATCTTAAAGGACCTGGGATTTAATTAAAAATGACATTTCCCCAAACACTCCAGTCGTGCTTCCGAAGCTGCCATGTTGAAATTAGCTGATGAGGGTCCCTCTGAGCAAAAAGTGAAATAAGCAAACTGTCAAGCGCTCGGCAAATCACCGCCGTTTATCAGCCGGTTCAGGAAATAACAGCGAGGCCTGACATGCCGCCTGGCTCCCGAAGCACCGGGGATACAAGTCATGTTGCTATTAAAGAGAGAGGGAGGGGGGGGGGGGGGGCATCGGGGGGCCAAAAAACAAGCCTGTCAGATGTGATATGGAAACAAACAATGGAGTTAGAAAAGCTGCTGGCTCAAATGAGCCCTTTAGTCACCACAGATATATTTTTGCGATGATATGAAGGCAACCTTACTGGTCCTACAACCTCTTTGTTTTCGCTAATTTCTGACACTAAACTAACTTTGAGTGACAGCATGCATGCATGCATACATACATTATACATTATACGGATACAGTATACCGCTAATCAACTTACAAATTACATATACATATACATAGAGGCATTTCCTTTAATCCACCCGACACTGATCGACATATACGTCACCATCGAAAGCCGTCTCTTACCATACTTAACAATACTCCTTTTTTACCTCCAAAAACAAATAGCAAATAGCTAAACCTAATAATTCAATATTTCAAACGTTCTTTCACAGAGAAGCTGAGATTTGACAGTTTGTAGCTGTTGACAGTACTTGCGCGCTCTGCTTGCGCACTAGTAGGCCATTTATGGCCTGCTTGTGTGCAACAAGCAAGTAGGCACTCGACAGAGTGCAGTTCTAGTTGTCTCCACCAGGCCGAAGGCATGGGGAGAGAGTATGTTTTGCACTCCGTCCGTGTGTGTGTGTGCACAGAGTATGTTTTGCACTCCGTCCGTGTGTGTGTGTGTCCGTGTGTCCTTCCGTCCGTCCGTTACCAGCTAATCTCCGGCACCGTTAACCCGGTCGATGCCAAACTTTGCACACACACTCCCTGGATGCCAACGATGAACCTCTGCCCCGCATTTTCCAGAACGGCCTGTTATAGCGCCACCATGAGGCAGCTTTTCACATTTTTTACCTAAAACTGCACCGATCTGCGTGAAACGTTGCATGCACACTCCCTAGAGGCCAAGGACAAACCTTTGACCTGCATTTTCCGCATCTGCCTTTTATAGCGCCACCAGGAGGCCCACTTTTGTAAAACACATTTTTTGATATTACTCCTCCAGATTCTGTCCAAAAATCTCACAAATCGTTACACAGTATCTCTATGGTCATGTGCTCAAGTCGGATCTGTCCGATATTTCATATTCCATCCTAATTGGCTATAATTGGCTTTCACAGTTTGCAAGATTGCCCCGTTTTGAACAAAAGCCTCAAATCATGAACACAGCATGCAATTTACGTGAAATCTTTCACACATTTTCTTACTAGGCTGAGGAATATATCCCACCCTTTTCACATTGGCCTGTTATAGCGCCACCAACAGGTTGATTTTTGCAAAACACATTTTTGGAACAAAATGCCTCAAATCATCCAATTGCCATCAAAGGCAAACATGTTTATATTACTCCTAAACATTTTGCCAAACATCTCACACAGTCCTATCCTCCTGGTGGAGACCTGTGCCCAGAAGGGCACTTTTTCTAGTTTTATTTGTTTCTTGTCAATTCCATTTTCACTACATACTTTAGTGATGGAATGATTAGATAGTACAAGTAGTACCCATTGTTGTGGACAGACAAGGTGTGGACAAGTTGCAAAGTTGCAGTCAGTGTTTTATGAACTACGGTGTTGATGAAAGCAATAAGATACACCCGCACACTGTGTATCTGCTCAGCACAAGAGTATTGTCTTATTTAATGAAGCAACGTTTCTACAGTGTTCTAATATCGCCACAGATATCGCATCGTGAGGTACCCATATTATCGTCCCACCCCCTCTTAAAGGAGAATTCCATGCTAGAAGGCTTTTTGACCTTTCTTACCTTTCTTTGTAGTCGTTACGTCCCCACCAAAGAGGTCCAGGTGTTCTTTTGTGCAAAAACTCCTTATTGGCTATTTCCCCTACCATAAGCCCTCAATAAATTGCATTGAATTGAATGGGAATTGAATGGGGCTATGGGGTGTTGTGCTAATTCGCTTATTTCCATCGAAATAAGTAGTAAAGTGTGCCGCTTCGGCGCTTGGGATATTATTTACATTATGAAGAGAGGATATAAAAAAAAAAAGCGATGGAATGCAATTAATTAATTTAGGGCTTATGGTAGGGGAAATAGCCAATAAGGAGCTTTTGCACAAAATAACACTTGGACCTCTTTGGTGGGGATGTAACAACTACAAAGAAAGGTAAGAAAGCCTTTTAGTATGGAATTCTCCTTTAAATAGCGCAGCTATGATTTGAACATGGTGGACCCTATTGGAAACAAGTGTAATGCTTAATTGGGTCGTCCACTCACAGTTAACAGCCTTTGTATTGAGTTTGTGCTTGAAATGTACTGTAATTCTGCAAACTGTTAATACATTCTTCAATCAATCAATCAATCAAAGCTTCACCAGCTGAACGGCCCGGAGTCGCACAGACATGATGGGGCTATATGCGATGATGACAAGGTTCTGTAAGCACAGCTGAACGGATTACTGGATGTGAACTGGAGGAGATGTTGTACACCCGGTGCTGCCCCAGGAAATCCCTGAGGTTCATCAAAGGCCACCCAACCCCATAACAGCTTGTTCACCCGGTCTCTACAGGGTCCTCAAAGCAGACGTGAGCTGAGGAACAGCTTCTTCCCCCAGGCTATGAGACTGCTAAATAAGGAAGAGTGATTAAAGATGGAGTCTCCCTCCCGCAAAAACCAACCAAAAAAACATGATCATCAGGTAGTATGATTATACTAGGAGAAGGATTTATTTTCAAAAAAGTGCACAGAAAGTGTTGAAATTATGTAATATATGCAATATATATTTCCATGTGTGTGTGTGTGTGGGGGGTGGGGGGGGGGGGGGGGTGCGTCAGCTAGGTCTGGAGGTAACAGGGGATGCATTGTCAAAAAGGTTTGGGAACCGCTGTATGTTAAACTTATAGACACATACAAAACAGAAAAAGTACAAAAATCACAATCTTTAACACTTGGCGGTACGCAGAGGCGTATCTACAATAAGGCAAGGGCAGGCGTCCGCCTGTCCAAATCCATTTATGGCCTGGCCAAAATCCATACAATGAGAAAAAAAGAGGACAAAAACAAGACCTGAGAACTATTAGTGGACAGCTGATTGGCCGTTGCGGTAGAGCGTGACCCTCAATCACCCATTGGAATGTAAATGGCTGCCTTTCAGCCTTTGTATCCTACTCGTCTGGCAGGTATATCTCTTTGAAAACCTTTAGTGCTATATGATTGTGCGCGGGGAGACGACAATTAACACATATCTTGCCTGCCCAAAACGTAATTCCTGGATACGCCACTGGCGGTACGGTACGTAATGATTGTCTCTGTCCAACCTTGACGGAAGTTCCAAGCGAACTATGTATATGGCAGTGCATTTCCAACCTGCCTGCTTTTAAAGCAAACATTAAATGTCATGCATTGACTTGGCTTGACGTCATGTCTGAAAATGTTGAGCCGCCCCTCAAAAACCTACTACAACTAAAACTAAAACTAATTGTGTTCTGGGCTGGCCCTCTCTCTGGTGGTAGCTAGGAGCAGGCTGTCGCTGTCAATGCACAGCGAGCCTACGGGGTCGCTGATTCAGCCCATACGCGTTTGAAATGTGGAAAGATTTAGACAGATCGAGAACAGCAATGCTATCAAATGTCATTTGTGTCTAAGGCAAGCCGTCAGGAAGATAAAATGTCATCTGTTCTGTGAATATGCAAGCATTTCTGGAGGGTCAGAGGACCCCATTTATTTAAACGGTTAAACTATAGTGCACAGACCTATTCCACGCCGAGGAGACAGCATTCACTGTCATGTTTCACACTGACCCTCTAGCTTGACATTTTCTTTCACTCTCTGTGTGACGGCACGCACATGAGCCTGTGTGTGTGAGTGTGTGTGTGCGTGCGTGCGACTGTGTGTGCGTGCGTGCGTGCGTGCAGTATGTGCCTGCCGTTGACTGAAATCCTCCCATTTTAGATGGCAATACAAAGCAGGTGTCAAAAACGTCAGCCCAGCGACGTGTAGCAGCAGCAGCAGTGACATGAAGGATTGTCACATGTGCCCGCGTCATTCCAACCGAGTGTCACTCAAGCTATCGGAAAACACTCGTACGCTGTCTGACCTGCCTCTGACTATACGCTATATGCCTTTCAGCGAAGGATTGCGCAAACTCCCTGTGACGCTCCCTTTCAGTAAGGATTCTTTAAACCATTTTAACCTATGTATAGTTTACATAGATACTCCACTGTTACGTTCTTAGTTTACGCATGATCCATGACAACTACTTTTTTATATATGTGATATGTGATGTATGCCATGCTTTTGTTATTGCTTAATGTAAGTCGCTCTGGATTAAGAGCGTCTGCTAAATGCCTAAATTGTAAATTGTAAATTGACCTGGGAACCATTCTGCAAATGTCTTCTAAATCCTGACTGTTTTCTTGAAAAAGCTGTTTTTCTATGTCAGTCGTTCTCAAACACTTTCATGTCACTTTTCACGATTCTTCAAAAATAGCAGACCTACAAGCTCGTAGCGCGCCACTCGGTGGCGTGCTATGAGCTTGTAGATCTGCTATTTTTCAATAGCTAAAGCATAACATAATGCTAACACCAAAAGGGGTTCCCGCCCAAAATGGGTTAAACTCCAAACTTGGGGGAACAAGGGAAATGGGGAAATGCACTGTGACCGTGACACTCTTTCTGAAGTGCGCTGTGTGTCGCTCGCTATACGGTACACTAGGCTACGTCGTACCCGCGTGAGTTTGAGCAATCCATCACTCTCTCTTCCCCTCACAGCACAACAGCTGTATGGAAGAATGTCAATGTGATATTATGCAAATGTATTCACTGAAATTTCACAAACATTCACGGATCATGGTACAGCGAATGTGAATTTTATGTGCTTTGACACAGTGCCGAATAACTAATGATGTGGCACTGGTTCGCTCGCTTGAAAGTCTGCCACGAACCGTTGCACACGGAAAATCCCTGCAGAGAAGGGAAACTATACTGTACCTATAGGCCTACTGCCATTTCAGAGCCACTGTTTATATGTTTTCTTCCCCCGTTTGTTTAGAGAAGCCAAGTAGGCCTATATACCTTTTTGCTCACAATGTAGTCGTTATGCCACTTAGCCACCCTCCCTACACACACATTGATTTGTGGGGTGGGGGATATTGATTGATTGATTGATTGATTGAAATATGTATTAACAGTTTGCAGAATTACAGTGCATTTCAAGCACAAACTCAATACCAAGACTGTTAACGGTGAGTGGACGACCCAATTAAGCATTACACTTGTTTACAAGAGGGTCCACCATGTTCAATTCATCACATCAAAACATTTAGAGACGTACAAATAGACACTTCTATATAGACAAAGAACAGAACAGAACAGGAATTCATCATAAAGGAGGTAAAAAGGGAAAAGAAACATATACAGAATATCATACAATAACAAGAGTGTCGCACGTAAAAGTAGTGAAGATAGCAGATTTGCAAGCTCACAACGTCTCGCACCGTGAGGTGTTGTATGTGAGCTTGTAAATCGTATATTTTCACTATTTTATATACAGTATATTTTTGTACAGTATTTCAAATAAACTGTTTCGGACATACAAAACAGGGACAGGCTTTGGCTTTCCTTTTTTTCCCGTCTTCCTCCTTTTTATTGTTTTCCCTTTTTGCCTCGGTATACTGTACTTCGGGCAATTAATGAGCCGCCGGCCGTCCAGGCAACCGCCTCGACCCTGTTTTCAATTTGCTGTTGAATTGGAGCCATCAATTCTTTTCAGTTGTCCTCACAGAGGGACGCTGGCGTTTTACCCGCCATCCTATGGCTTGTTGTTGTGGAAGGAGGCTGCATGGAAGTGGTGGACATAGTACTCTACACCCCCAGTACGCGTATAGTCCAAGTATACACAACACCAGAGCCAGACTTACCGTTGGGCTAGGGTGGGCTGCAGCTCGGGGGCCCCGGGCTGCTTTAAAAAAAAATCCAATTCAAGTGAAATGTGTGTATAGTTGTTGTATTTAGTTGTATTATGGTTAAACCATTGAGAGCTTCTGCCTGCCTGCCTGCCTGCCTGCCTGCCTGCCTGCCTGCCTCTCTTTTTAGGGGACTGGGTACCCCAAAATTAAAACAAAATAGCTCCGCCGCACGCCCCAAGGGGGGCCCTCAAATTTACTCCAGCCGGGGGGCCCTCAGCAAGGTAAATCCGGCTCTGCACAACACATACAGAATTATCTTTGAGAGGCGCGGCTAGACCCTCCAACAAGTCTATGGACTTTTAATGTTTGTTCAGAGAACTAAACATGACGTTATGTGACAGACACGTTTATGTGGACGTTTAATGTAATTTGTTTAGATCACTTTTAACAGAGTTAGCAGCCAAATCTATGGACCTTCAGAGCACTAAACATGACGTCATGTGACAGCCAAGTCTATTGACTTTTAATGTTTGTTTACACTAGCACTAAACAAACATTACCAGGTGTGCCAATGTCCCGCCATGCATGGGATCAGGTGCGAACAAATCAGTCAAATGCAGCCTAGATTCAGAGAATAAAAGGGTTTAAGCCAGGATTGCATTACTACAGGAAGTGGACAGCGGGGAAATCCGGAAATAGCCAAGCAAAGCCGAAGCAGTGGTTCTCAAAGTGGGGTCCGGGGACCCCCAGGGGTCATTGAGGGAGTACCAGCTGGGGTCCCCAGCTAAATGACAGTTTGGAACCAAATGGACCCTTATGGGTCTGTAACTCTGAGTGTACATTAACATTGATTTTACAATATAAATTGGGGTCTCAGAGATAGAAATGCCATTAAATGGGGGTCCGTAGTGCATGTGAAACTGGGGATCCTTGAAATTAATAATAATAATAATAATAATAATGAATTGCATTTTTATAGCGCTTTTCCAAGTGCTCAAAGCGCTTTACAATGGTTCATTCATTCATACATTGGGAGGTGAAGTGGCGAACAGTCGACGCCAGCGTCCTCACTTCCCACATTCACACACCAATGGTGGCAAGCTCACACCGACCGACTCATTGGAGGCAATGTAGGGTTCAGTGTCTTGCCCAAGGACACTTCGACATGTGGACAGGAGGAGCCGGGATTCGAACCGCCGACCCAGGGATCATTGGACGACCTGCTCTACCTCCTGAGCCACAGGATTGAGAATCACTGCCAGAGCCGTACAAATCTTCTCTTATGGCGGTCTCTGGCATATCTTTTCAAATGGGATTAATTAGTGTCAACTTGGGGGTCCTTGACATAAAAAAGTTTGGGAACCACTGGCCTATAGCAACCGGGACGCTGCTAGGAAATGGATATTAGCGAGATCATTCTGAATCAATTCAATATTAACGCCTTAAGACGTGTATACATGCCTTAGGTTTCTGTTTAATTACTTGCGCAAGCAGAGCGTGCAAGTAATGTTATTAGTCAGGTGCTACGAAGCGTATGTCCCATGACGTGATGAAGATATGTACCAATGTCCCTTAGCAGCATATGATATGACGCCATATGCTGGCACGGGACATACGGAAGCAGACCGTGCAGGTATGTTTTCCGTCATGCTACGAAGCGTATGTCCCATGACGTGATGAAGATATGTACCAATGCCAGGGTATAATTGGTTTACGATGGTGACGTAATGATGATATGGTACAGTGTCGGGTGGATGAAAGGGACATACGCATCAAACCACCCAAGTTACCACAGTATACCACTAATCAACTCACAAATTACATATACATATATACATAGACATATGAGCATATGACGTGATGAAGATATGTACCAATGCCAGGGTATAATTGGTTATCGATGGTGACGTAACGATGACATTCAGTTTCAGTATCGGATTACATACATGTATACATAGGGGCATTACCTTTAGTTTGTAGTTTGTAGCGGTCGACAGTACTTGCACGCTCTGCTTGCGCACTAGTAGGCCGCAATAAGCAAGTAGGCACTCGACAGAGTGCAGTTCTAGTTAATATTATATGTTTTAGATACATTTTCCCTAAAATATATCGGTCACATATTTTTGAGTGGTGCAAACCACTCCAACAACTGGCTTTGTTAGTACCCGTGTGTGTTTGTGCCTGTACGGGTGAGCATGGTTGCTATGGTTAGTATGTGACGTCACTGACATCAAGTGTTCAAGTGACACTGTTGAGACTAAATTCATGCGGAGAGTACTTATGACACAGATGCTTTCCTGGTTCTAATGTACAGTAACTATAACAATAAATGTGTAGTTGCACCACTCAGTTCACACGGGTGTGAATTTTTGAAACACTATCCGTAAAGCCTTTGTCCTCAAAGGAAAACAAATGTAACGCTTCATCCTCCAATGTCTGTCAACAAGACAAGCCCTGTGAACATTGTCATTATTTGATAGTATAAAAGTGTTTGTGACAGCCAATTAGTGAGCGTCCAATCATTCACACATAATTTAGCACTGCCGACAGTACGTCCTAAAGTTCTGCCCTGGCACTCAGTGAGGTTCTCAAAGTGGGGTCTGAGGACCCCCAGGGGTCCTTTAGGGGGTTCCAGGGGGGTCCCCAGCAAAATGTGTTAATTTAAAATGTGTGACAAATGTGTGTGTGTGTGTGTGTGTGTGTGTGTGTGTGTGTGTGTGTGTGTGTGTGTGTGTGTGTGTGTGTGTGTGTGTGTGTGTGTCGTGCGTGCGTGCGTGCGTGCGTGCGTGCGTGCGTGCGTGCGTGCGTGCGTGCGTGCGTGCGTGCGTTGTCGTGCAACTGTGCGTTGTCGTGCAACTGTGCGAGGTCGTAGGGGAAGCGTCATAAGGTTGTGTATGTATAGGCTTACCGGTACGTGTAACCTTCCGTGTGTAATATTCCAGGGCGTGGAGTAGGGCTACATTTGGTATATAGTATTTTTTATTAGCCTAACATATTGTCTATATATTATACATTCATGAATCCACTTGCTGACCGGCTGTTATCATCATCGAGCAATTTGTATACCAAATTTCCCACTTTGAACAAAATAAAAAGCCTGTTGGCTGCCGGACTATGAGGTACTCCTGTTGAATGTGCTGTAGCAGGTTTGGTGTAGTGAGTGAGTGGGTGGTTGGTGGCCGGGAGGTGATTGGTGGAAGAGGATCAAAGGCTGGATTACCACTCCGCTTTCCAACTGGACCACTATAGCAAACACACAGCAGGCCTTTGTTTTGTGTGTATTGCACTGCTGAATGAAATGAACAGCCCACTAGTCTAGTGGGCTGTTCATTTCATTCAGCAGTGGCACTAGTGTCGGCATATAGGGTGGGTGATTATTTGGTTCCCTCTTTCTCCTGTTTTGGTGGAAGGAGACAATTGTTTGTGGTTAAGTTAAGTTTAAGATGGCTTTTGTTAAGTTATTTATTTTTTGAAGAACAACAAACTAAATAAACATTTCATGGCTGACTTCCTGGTTCCTGGTTCTCTGGGAGTTCTAGAGAGAGAGGTCACATGTACGTTTTTATGTTGCGCCTCGGTTTCCCTATAGACAGGGGTCACAATGTGTGCGTGCGTGCGTGTGCGTGCGTGCGTGCGTGCGTGTGTGTGTGTGTGTGCACGCGCACAATGATACTGTGGGAAAGGGGTTCACAACAATTCGCTTGCCCGCAGCAAGAGAATAGTAGAGACAGCTAAATTGTGTCGGGCCCATTTTTCTAAAATTTGATCCAATTTCCGTAATTCTCTAGGTTCCCGTTTTCAAAAACTCCCTCTGCTCTGCACTCTCCTGGAAGCCTCAGCACAGACTGAGTAATATAATCACCCAGAGTCATGCACACGGGCCGAGACGGGGCCCATGCAGCCCCCCACTCCACAACGAACAGCCGACACGGGGCCCACGCAGCCCCCCACTCCACAACGAACAGCTGACACAGGGCCCATACAGCCCCCACTCCACAACGAACAGCCGACACAGGGCCCATACAGCCCCCACTCCACAACGAACAGCCGACACAGGGCCCATACAGCCCCCACTCCACAACGAACAGCCGACACAGGGCCCATACAGCCCCCACTCCACAACGAACAGCCGACACAGGGCCCATACAGCCCCCACTCCACAACGAACAGCCGACACGGGGCCCACGCAGCCCCCCACTCCACAACGAACAGCTGACACGGGGCCCATGCAGCCCCCCACTCCACAGCGAACAGCTGACACGGGGCCCATGCAGCCCCCCACTCCACAGCGAACAGCTGACACGGGGCCCATGCAGCCCCCCACTCCACAACGAACAGCCGACACGGGGTCCACGCAGCCCCCCACTCCACAGCGAACAGCCAACACGGGGCCCACGCAGCCCCCCACTCCACAGCGAACAGCCAACACGGGGCCCACGCAGCCCCCCACTCCACAACGAACAGCTGACACGGGGCCCATGCAGCCCCCCACTTCACAACGAACAGCTGACACGGGGCCCATGCAGCCCCCCACTTCACAACGAACAGCTGACACGGGGTCCACGCAGCCCCCCACTCCACAACGAACAGCTGACACGGGGCCCATGCAGCCCCCCACTCCACAGCGAACAGCCAACACGGGGCCCACGCAGCCCCCCACTTCACAACGAACAGCCAACACGGGGCCCACGCAGCCCCCCACTTCACAACGAACAGCTGACACGGGGCCCATGCAGCCCCCCACTCCACAACGAACAGCTGACACGGGGTCCACGCAGCCCCCCACTCCACAACGAACAGCCAACACGGGGCCCACGCAGCCCCCCACTCCACAACGAACAGCCGACACAGGGCCCACGCAGCCCCCCACTCCACAACGAACAGCCAACACGGGGCCCACGCAGCCCCCCACTCCACAACGAACAGCCGACACGGGGCCCACGCAGCCCCCCACTCCACAACGAACAGCCGACACGGGGCCCACGCAGCCCCCCACTCCACAACGAACAGCCGACACGGGGCCCACGCAGCCCCCCACTCCACAACGAACAGCCGACACGGGGCCCATACAGCCCCCCACTCCACAACGAACAGCCGACACGGGGCCCACGCAGCCCCCCACTCCACAACGAACAGCCGACACGGGGCCCATGCAGCCCCCCACTCCACAACGAACAGCCGACACGGGGCCCATGGCCCCATGCAGCCCCCCACTCCACAACGAACAGCCGACACGGGGCCCATGCAGCCCCCCACTCCACAACGAACAGCCGACACGGGGCCCATGCAGCCCCCCCTCAACCCAGCGCCACAGCGCCACCCCCGCACAGCTGCAGTACCAGGGGTGCCCTATGATTATGAAGATGAGGAGAAACAGAGAACCGCAAGCTGTCTCCTGTCTCCAATGGCCTATCATCATCACACCCCTCTCCTATCTCTATCTCTCTCTCTCTCTCTCTCTCTCTCTCTCTCTCTCTCTCTCTCTGCCCTTCTCTTTTGTTCACATTATGTCCTTGTTTTATTTTTATTTCTGTATCTTTCTCTGCACCCCGTTCTCCCCTTAATCGTTCTTGGGTCCTCTCTCTATACAGTATGTCTCTCTCACCCACCCTCTTCATAATAGCTCTCTCTCTCACTGTGTCCCGCGGCCCCACAGCCCTCTATATAGCAGAAGTGAGACCCATTTAACACCGGGTCCCCATGATGCTTCTGATACGTTGTAGCTGTTGTTGCTGTTCATGTGCACTTTGTTTCTCACCCCCCCGCCCCCTGCTTAGTTCATTGTCGCTGTGACTCATCTAGTGCCAGGAAGCACTGAGTGACAAAGGCACATTTTCTCTTATATGTCGTCCTCAGACGACCTATCGTTGTACATCTGGCCAGCTCGTTGGTGCTTTGCGCTCCTGTCTCTTTCTCGAGTATACATCCATATATATATATGTTCATGTGGGACGTCCTTGTGACCGGTGCCCATGCATGTGTTGGTTCCGACAGCACTAGTTCGCTGGCTGGAAGCCCTTGGTGTCTTTGGCAGTGTCCTGCCAGTCTCATTCTCCTGCTGGCTGCTATGTTCTGGCTCACCCTTTGGCATTCCATCATTCAGATTCTCGTTGGTAACATGTGATATAGGCCAGGGGTTCTCAACGTTTTTGGCCGGGGACCCCCGAAAATGCTTTGGCAACGTCTCGGGACCCCCGCCCCGCCCCCTCCCGACCCCCAATATAAATTGACTGCTACAATAACCTTAAACCATTTTGGGCGGGAACCCCTTTTGGTGTTTTAAGCATTGTTATAATTTAGCTATTTAAAAATAGCAGATCTACAAGCTCATAGCGCGCCACCGAGTGGCGCGCTACGAGCTTGTAGGTCTGCTATTTTTGAAAAATCGTGAAGAAAAAAAAAAAAAAAAACTTTCTTTTTTTTTTTAAATAATTTGGGGACCCCCTAAAATAATTTGGCGACCCCCCGAGGGGTCGCGACCCACGGGTTGAGAACCCCTGATATAGGCTATATTGCACGCTGTATTCTGGTGTAGCACCCGGATAGAGACTTATAGGGTTGGCCTCAGGGTCCAGCATTCACTGCCGTATTGATCTTAGCAGTGGGCATGCTTTTCTGGACCCACTGAAAAATCTGCCATTCATTTTTCCCATATAGATTTACACAAATATTTATATCAATTATTTGAAGCCATGTTTACGTAGAGCTGCAGTCTCCACTGTGTTTGAGAAGAGAGGAGCATACAGTGCATTATGGGTGCAACATGAATAAATTGAATGAATGTATGTTCGAATATAAATGAAAAAGGCCCACCTTAAAACATTAATCAGTTCAGTTAAGTAAAAGTATCAATACTGCAATGTAGAAATACTGTGTTACAAGTAAAAGTCCGGAACACAATATGCACTTGAGTAAAAGTGCACAATGCTCACAATGCGACGCATTAATCCTAACCCAGTATTTTCAAACGGCCAAAATGTATATAGGGCTGAAGTGGGTAATGTATGTTTTGTAATAGTAATCAAAATCTACAAAGTAACTAGTAACTAAAGTTTTCAAATAGGCTAAATGAGTAAAAGTACAATATTTGGATCCGAGATGTAGGCTAGTGGAGTAGAAGTTAAGTAAAAGTATTAAATTAGAAATACTCAAGTAAACTACAAAAAGAAAAAAAAAGTACAGTACTTAAGTAAATGTACTTAGTTACTTTACCCCACTAGCCCCGGGGCGGTTTCAGGGCATAGCAGGTTAGCAGGGACATGGCCCCACACACATGCACACACAGTGCACTGCTGGTGTAATACGTCGATTCCGTTCTGGCACTCAATGCTAATTCATTGTGGGATTATACAGCAAGGGGCATCAAAGTGTTCCTTTCAAAGCCCATATAGTTCAGATGAAAAGAATTGCGAAAAGACCAAGCTGCATTAAAGCACAATTTTAGACGTTGTCATGCGATCGTGTCGCACGGCCAAAATAGAAAAGACAGCCTACAACAGGGGTATTGAACTGGCGGCCCCGCTGGCTTTTGGAGAGAAATGAGACAGACTCCGCAGTCA
Organism: Electrona antarctica; assembly: GCF_951216825.1. Taxonomy (NCBI): domain Eukaryota; kingdom Metazoa; phylum Chordata; class Actinopteri; order Myctophiformes; family Myctophidae; genus Electrona; species Electrona antarctica. The sequence continues at coordinate 36,511,488 of NC_136801.1, read as the reverse complement.
CTTTAGACTAGAGCAGTAGTTCCCACGTCAAGGACCCCCAAATTGACACTAATTAGCCCCGCGGACCCCCATTTGAAAAGCTATGCCAGGGACCACCCATAAGAGAAGATTTTTACGGATTTTTACGGATTACACTCTCTGAGTTACAGACCCATAAGGGTCCATTTGGTTCCAAACTATCATTTAGCTGGGGACCCCCTGGAACTCCCTCAAGGACCCCTGGACCCCACTTCGGGAACCACCGGACAAGAGCACTGCAGAGGGCAGGTATACTGTGTGTGTGTGTGTGTGTGTGTGTGTGTGTGTGTGTGTGTGTGTGTGTGTGTGCGTGCGTGCGTGCGTGCGTGCGTGCGTGCGTGCGTGCGTGCGTGCGTGCGTGCGTGCGTGCGTGTCTGCAGTGATTTCCGTTCTGAGACAGTACAGTTTCCATACCAAGCTGTAATACACTAATACAGGGTCAGTGTACTTTCAATGGTGTAGGCAGTGCATCTTCTATAAAGTCATGGTTTTGACAAAACATGTCTCTCCTCTCCCTTCTTTGTGGTGTATTGTGTGATGATGTGGAACATCAACATCTGTGGATGACAATTACTGTATGAAGAGCATAATCCAGGTGGATTTGGTCTCTGTGATTATTATGATTTATTATTATTATTATGTTTTCCTATCAGGAGCAGCCTGTACTGCATGCCTCTGGCACCACACATTTCCTTTGATTTGATAGCTTGTACGACAGAAAGAAAGAAAGAAAGAACGAACGACAGAAAATGAGACACACTATACCCTCCACTAATTTAATCTCTCTCTTCAACCTTTCAACTCTTTAATTTATACTTGGTTGGGCACTCTGACAATAGAAGATCTACAAGCTACTTTTCAGGGTTCAAATTCAAAAGTAGCAACAAAAATAGCAGATCTAAAGCTTCAAAACTTCAACTTACTAACCCACTGAGAATTGTTCAGGCTATTATATGTCTACTCTAAAATAAGTTGGTATATACCGACGGTCTATGTATAGATGTCTAAAAAACTGCTATTCAACATCTAAGCTAAGGCTAGGCCGCTAAAAACGTTCATTTTTAGATCAGTTATAGGTTTTAGACGGACGTCTAATAGCTGAAGCCGACTATTGCTCAGTGGGAATTTAAGAGAGAAGCAAACATTATAAAGTTCAAATCGGGATCGAGATATAGGAGGTTTCTGCCCGGCGGCCATGGTTTTGATTTGCAATGCAGGTGCGCCAGAGGCAGAGGACCTGATGAGAGCCTTGAGCCAGATTGCAATAGATGATGTCATACATCTAGTCTTAAAGGTATATTCAGTGATTTGACTTAATTCAAATATTACTTATTTTTTTCTGGATAATCCTCCCTACTATAGAGTGTGCTGACCATATAAGGAGTTCCTCCCTGTCCTCAGTGAGCCTCTGGGGTCAACAAACCCTAGTTTCAGTTTTGGTGGCGGGTGGCAAAGCCTTCATCCAATCAGGATGAGAGGGGCCTTCCTCCAATCATGATCGAGTGGGGGCGGGCCTTGGTGCACATGCTGTTGGCCTGTTGCACTTCCCCCCACTGTAGAGCGTGCATGTGCACATTTTGTTACCGGGGCGGACTAGGTGGTTTTCCAAATCACCCAAATCACTGAATGCTCCTTTAACATGAGATGGCCTCTACTACCTGAAAAGCTACCTCCACATGTTCAAAGTTATTTTTATGTGACACCACCCATTGCTGGAGGATGGAATGGTCGGTGGACCAACCAGTTCATATAACCTTCATGAGGTATACGGCCACAGTGCAGGATGGAATATTTGGATAACATTGAAGCAAGAGACCCTGAAGACCTTGGCCCTGAGTTGTCACATCTGCTCCAAGATTGAGTCAGAAATGAAAGATATGGAAGAGGGAAGAGGAGGACAGAGATACTGCAAAGTCTTCTCCCATGTCTGATTTCCACACTCTCCTCATCTTGTGCTATAGGCATTCCAAGTACCATTTGGACCTTCAGGGCCTGTTCCGTTAAGAAAACTATGGAGGGAACTAGACTACTATTCTGGGAGAAAAGGACCTACAGGTAGCTGCTCTACCACCAACACATCAATCATTAATTGAGAATGTTAAGAGCCCACTTTTAAGCAGCTTTGTGGCAAAATGTCGATGGGCATCTTCCACCAGCATGGGACCCAGAGTAGTTTGGATGGAAAAAGAGATCTATCAGGCCACTGAGCCCTACCAATCTACCTAAAGATTACAAATTAACCTACCCCAGATGACATTTGTGCAATTAAAAAGTGTGGCTGGCTGTAAGTAAGAGTGAAAACCTGTGTATATGGTTTGTAATGCACATAATGTTCTGTTGATGTTTTAGTGTAGAATGTTCACGGATAAGCCTGAAATAGTTAATTCATAGGAAAACTTGGGATGTGGTGGACATGACCACTTCCAAATAACAATTTATTTTGCAATGCAAATGTGTTAAAAAAAAAGATTACTGACGAAACCACGTTCACCCCCACGGGGTGGGGGTGAGGAGGAGAGAAGAGCTAGGGGAACAAGTGCTCCATGTATGAACATTTTGGTCTTTCTTGGTGGGTTTTAGTGCTTGAAATCAGTACAGGGTACAGTGCGTGCTCTCCCCTCTGGCATGGATGGAATGTGATCTAATGGAGAACACCGTGTGAGGACACAGGCTTCCCATGCTGCTATTGTTAAAGTAGTATGGTGTTCTCTGTGGGGACCGCACAGCAGGTTTTTCTTTTCTTTTTCTCCTCAATTTAGTCGTGCCTAAAACCAGGCGACCACCGAAAACTTAACCTCGCCTCACCAGGCTTTCCACCACCTCGGAGGAAAGCCTGGTCTCTGTTTCAAAAGTCTGTATGATCCAGTCGGGAGCGGATGATATTGTTACGTCGTGTTGTTTTGTAGTCGACAGGCAGGAACAACAAACCCGAACTTCCTTTTCCCTCAAACCGGTTTTTCTCAATAAAAGCTCTCGTAGCCTGTAGCTTTTATTGAGAAAAATCGGTTTGAGGGAAAAGGAAGTTGCCACCCTGTTGTTCCTGCCTGTCGACTATCATCCGCTCCCGACAGGATCATATACCTAAATGAAATGGTGCCCAGGCTACCGAAAACTACAACATGACACTCTGACCGCAGTGGTAAGTGACTCACCGCGCACCACAGCACATGTCTCTGTTTTTACTAACCACCATTTCGGTGGTCACCTTATCACCTAAAAATGGAGTATGAATAGGCCTTAAGCCATGCCTAGCCATGTGGCCCATAGGGCAGGAGCCTATCTCCTGTTTCTGTAGCGTAAGGCAGCTTGATGTAAGTATACACCCCCTGGACGCTAGTATGTCGCAGTGATTTACCCCAAATCCAACCCTTGATGCTGAGTGCCAAGCAAGGAGGGGAGGCATACTATGGTCCGACGGAGCATTGGTTCGACATGCGTCCGCACCTCGGACTATAGCGCCTGCTCCCGTGCTTGCGGTTATGGTTAGGTTAGGGTTTGAGGTGGGTTGTCGTTTATCGGACCAATGGTATGTCGGACCAAACACATGCACCCAGCAAGGAGTCTTTGGTATGACCTGGACGGGGATCGAACCCCGACCTCCCAGTCCCAGAGCAAACAATAAACACGAGGCCACTGAGATGGTCTTAAGCCAGGGTACACATACTTTTTTTTACTTGAGAGCTACTTTCAAAATGACCAGCTCAACAAGATCCATATACCCACCAAAAGTATAATAAAATAAAACATTATGCCAATAATCCCATTGCTGAAATGTACCTGAGTTGGAATAGCGGCGCTGGCATTTCATGTAAGACAAACGATTTTTCCCCCTATATAACTTTTTAATGCTATTGACATTTGTGCGCAACACTCTTGAAAAAAAGTAATGCATTGTGACTTTGAGCTGACAGGTCCTTATTGACGTCAATCTATCAAGTAACCTGTGGCAGATCCCAAAAATATAGTAGGCATGTCATGTGGTCTATACTTCCACATCCTTTGTAATCTACTGGTAGAACGCAATATATTTTGGGGACGCCTGCCTTAAGCCTTCGGCCTGCCCCCAGGCCCTGGAACAGTTGATTGTTTATTTTTAAATCTTTTAAAGACTAATTTAAATGTCTTCTCCTGGTTCTAATGTTGTTTCTATTTCATCAGGATTTTATGCTGATGTATATGTTTATATTGCATTGTTTTGTTTTGTTCCAACCTGTGCAGCACTTTGGTTGACCTGGTCATGTTAAATGTGTTCTAAAAATGAAAGCTGAGTTGAGTTATGCCAATTAATTCCTCCCCACAAACACACACGCCTTTGTGTTGCCAGTAGTCACTAGCCTGCGTGGATATTAGTCTCGTCAGTGTGTTTGATTTGTTTCTGCAATGTCCCGCCCCATATTTGCCTACTGGGTCCTGGTTGGTTATAGCCGGGTTCCAGACGAATCTGGTTGGCTCGTCACCATGTCGGCCGTGAAGTCCTCCCACAATAAGAAGGGCCAGACTTAATCTGCCTGGGGCCTTTGCAATGCATATTGCAACTACGCGAGGCTAAATTGTATCCCAGTGAGGAGCCCCCTCTGTGCTCCCCCCTCCTGCCCAACACACCGTGCTGACAGGTGCCGCCCCAGCCTGTAGGAGGACGGAAAAAATATATTTTTTAATTTCAAGAATCTAAGTATATCGAAATGTAAACAGCAACATTGACTTTGTACAGTATCGTATCGTTTTGCAATGCAAATAATCGCTATTGAATCATTTTGCAATGCAGATAATCGATTGTATCAATATAAGTACTCGTGCGTTGCATTTAGCTGTAAGAAGATAAAATAAAGAGTGGTTTAATTACTTTGCAAGCAAAGCGTGCAAGTACTGCGATCGGCTGGGTATGTATGTATTTTCTTTCTTTTATCCTTTATTTACCCAGGGTAGTGCTCATTTTCAGCAACGCCCTGCACATAGAAACACACACACACACACACACACACACACACACACACACACACACACACACACACACACACACACACACACACACACACACACACACACACACACACACACACACACACATCATATGTAGGCTACTTAAGAAAAGTATCTGGTGTTAAGATGTATTTAAGTATCGGCGGCGGTGGCTCAGGGGTAGAGTGGCCGGATGGCAACCGCAAGGTTGCCAGTTCGAACCCGGGCTCCCCCAGAGTTAGTGTCGAAGTGTCCTTGAGCAAGACACTGAACCCCCAATTGCTCCTGATGTGCTGGTTGGTGCCTTGCATCGTTTCCGCCGCCATCAGTGTATGAATGTGTGTGTGAATGGGTGAATGTAATGCACAATCTATGTAAAGCGCCTTGGATAAAGGCGCTATATAAATGCACCATTTACCATTTTATTTTTATTTACCACACACAAAAACCTGGGAGCCGACCAGTACAACCACAGTCTTATGCTGTTGGCCACTAAGCAGCTCCAGGGGGAGCAGTGCCTTGCTCAGGGGCACTTCAGCGGTGTTGGGTGAGTGATGACAATCACTTCCCCACCCAGATTTTTCCCACCCGTTCGGGGAATCGAACTGGCAACCTTTCGGTTGCCAGTTTCGGTATGTATGTATGTATGTATTTGGTTAAAATGGGTAAGGTTTTAAAAAAGGCAAAAGCATGCTCTGTTGCACTGGCCTAAAAGTGGGTCCTCTAAAACTGCTTCAACTTCTGAGAATGTGTGTTTGGTTCATTAGCCACCAGATGGCATACCTTATAAGTATGTATGTATGTCTGTATGTCTGTATGTATTTAAAAGGGGGGCTTTTTTGTAAAATCCCAGCCTACAATACCTTAATATATTTAAAATCCAAAGTAAGGTTACCAGTGAAGGGCAACCTGCCTATTCACTGGGGACTATTCAAGGCAGAGGCGTCCACCCCCCTGAGTCCAAGTTAGACTAGACCGCATACCTAAACCATGGTCCGAACCCATCCTCTAAAACACAATGGTAAAATGGATATACTTGGTAAAAAATGGACATTAATAAAACAACCTAAAAGAGTAAAAGTTCACAGCAAGGCCTGGATACAATTTATTTAATTGAACAGAAAGATGAACATAAAAATGAATGAGGTGTGAGTGTACTATGTGGGTGTTTGATAGTCAGCTTCTTTCATTTAGACCAGTGGGTGTTACTGTTTGCAATTTATTAATCCATCTATGCTCCATTAGTTTCCGCTGTCCACTGGTCCATCGGACTCCACATTCCAGACCTGAAACGATGAGGTTAGCAATGGGATGGGATTGAAAGTGTGTGTACAGGGTAGTGTGTAGGTCTGCTCGTTTGATGTGATATAGGTGTTGTTTGAGGCGTGTTTCTAATGTGTGACTGGTTTCTCCTATGTAATGTTTATGACATTGTGTGCAGGTGATGATATAAACTATATTGGGGGTGGTCAGAGACAGGGGATCCTGAATGGGGGAGGAAGTGTGACTATGGGGGTTGTTGATGAATTTGCGGGGCTTAAAATGGAGTGTATGTGGCTGTGGGGGCTTGGGAGGTAAAGTGGAGAATGTGGAATGCACAAGGAGGTCTCCCAGGTTCCTGTTCCTTCTGAGTGCAGAGATGACCTGATGTGTTTGTAATGGGGGGTAGGATTGTTGTGTAGTGGCGAAGTTCTGTTTGAATTTATGGTGTAGTGGTTGGAGAGTATGTGAGAATGTAGTTATTAATGGGACTAGTGTTGTAGTGGTAGAGGAGCCGGTGGACTGTATAGAGTGAGAAGAAGAGTTGGAGAAGGGAGGACATAGAGGAGAGGGTAATGCGTGGGCCCCGTCCAGGTCCGTCCCTGTCCCCGCGCCAGAGAGAGGCCTCTGCTCCTGTTGCATGCTCTGATGTTGCTGGGGAGGAAAACTAGGGCTGAGGTTAGGGTTAGAAATAGGGGTGGGAGGGTTAGGGGTGGGCGGCAGAGTGTTTGTGGAGAGTGACTGGGTGGGGGAGAGAGAGGCCAGGGCATTGCTCTTGATTGTCCGCAAGAACCTTTTGCTATAACCTCTCCTACGGAGGACTGTGAAAAGTGTGTGTGTGGCCTGATTAAAATGTTCCCTATTTGATGAAATCCTGAAAAACCGAATGATTTGTGATTTGATGATTCCTGCAAAGGTGTGCTTTGGGTGGTAGCTGTGTTTATGGAGTAGTGCGTGTGTGTCTGTGTCCTTAAAATATATTTTTGTCAGTAGTCCTTTATGTGTATGATCTATTGTATGAAAAAATACGGTGGTGTCCAGGAAGTTAATCTCTGTTGGATGAATGATGTGTTTGATGGTTATGGAAGCATGGTGTGTGTTCAAAATCTGTAAAAATGCATCAAACTGTTGTAAGGTGTGTGGCCAGAGCCCTATGATGTCATCTAAAAATCTGAAATACATGGTGGGTTGTAGTGGACACTTTGCCAAGGCCTCTCTCTCCCACTCACTCATGTAGATGTTTGCATAAGCGGGTGCAAATTTCTTGCCCATAGCCGTGCCCTCCATCTGTAAGTAGTGTTTGTTATTAAAGGTGAAATCATTGCAATTGAGACTGAGTTCTAATAGTTGTAAAATGGCATTGTCTGGTCTAGTGTTGTCCGGGTGTGTCTGGAAAAGATTTCTAACTGCCTGTAAACCAGTGGCTGTATGTATGTTGGTGTAAAGGCTGTCAATGTCTATGGTGAAAATGTATGTGTGTGGTGGCACGGCTATGGGCTTGATTTTTTCTAGGAAATCATATGTGTCTCTTAAATAACTGGCGTGTATAGTGGAGAGGGGGTTGAGGAAGTGGTCTATGTATTGTGCTATGTGGTAGGATTCACTGCTGCAGTCTGACACTATAGGTCTGCCGGGAGGCACCTCGAAGGGAATAGTCCAAGTCTGGGGATCCTTGTGGATTTTGGGTAGTAGATAGAATATTCTAGGTCTGGGGTTATCCGGTCCATAGAGGAAGTCGCGTTGTTTAATAACTATTTGTGTGTTGTTCCGCAGTGTTGTGATGCTGTTCCGTTCGTCTGTGGTCAGGTTGTCAGGTCTGTCTGGTGATGGGTGGTACGGCAAGGCAGAGGCGTCCACCCCCCTGAGTCCAAGTTAGACTAGACCGCATACCTAAACCATGGTCCGAACCCATCCTCTAAAACACAATGGTAAAATGGATATACTTGGTAAAAAATGGACATTAATAAAACAACCTAAAAGAGTAAAAGTTCACAGCAAGGCCTGGATACAATTTGTATGTATGTATGTATGTATGTATGTATGTATGTATGTATGTATGTATGTATGTATGTATGTATGTATGTATGTATGTATGTATGTATGTATGTATGCATGTATGGGATTTAGAATAGCAGAGAGCTCTAGGACTCAGAGCAGCAATTGTACCCAGACAGACAGCAGAGAGCTCTAGGACTCAGAGCAGCAGTCATACGAAGACAGCAGAGAGCTCTAAGACTCAGAGCAGCAGTCGTACCAAGACAGCCGAGAGCTCTAAGACTCAGAGCAGCAGTCGTACCCAGACAGAGAGGGACTCAGAGCAGCAGCCATACAGACAGCAGCAGAGAGCTTTAGGACTCAGAGCAGCAGTGGTACCAGCAGTGGTGAGCACACCTCATGGCGCGCTCTGCTTGCGCACAAGTAGGCCATACATGGCCTACTTGCATGTGTGCAAGGCGCAAGTTGGCACCTCGAGAGAGTGCATTTCTAGTTATTATTATTGTTACTCTCCCGGGTCTCCCCGCCCGGTTTTCCTACCGGTTGTCCACCACATATTCTTTGCATATAGTAAGACAAAACAAAGGCACCTCTGGGGACACCTCACGTGAGTGCGCTAATCTCCAGATACATCGATCTGAAGCACCCTCGTATATATCGCAGCCGTCGCTAACAGCGTTTATACTGCCACTCGCCATCTGTGCCGGGCCCCATTAGCGGAAACCCCCTTGTCCTCTTGTCAGCCGGGTATAATGCTCTTATCTCCAATTGCGCCGCGGCGCCCCCAGGGGCCGGTGCTCATGCGTCATTCATTCTTATTAGTCATTACCGCGCCGAGGATGCCACGGTGCGGGCGACGTCGATGCAGTCATCTGCTCGTTGCAATTGGAATTTCCATAAATCTTTCACTTGAGGTGGAGAGAGAGAGAGAGAGAGGGCACCGGGCCGTCGACGACGTGTCGATTATTTACGACCCTGGGAGCGTTCGTTTCACACATTGCAGGCGGCGGAGACGTGTCGGCGCCTGTCCCGTGGCATTTCAGCTTATTGATCACGTATGGAGAGGGCAAATTAGGGAGAGATTAACAGCAGCGAGGTGTAATCACTAATTCTGAACTTCAAAAGGGCATTAGTAAGGCCATTCACACAAACCAAGAGGTCGTTGTCACTGACACTGCCTAATTGTCAGTGGTGGAAACTGGAAAGTAACTAAGTCAATTTACTTAAAGGGGCATTCCACTCATTTTCAACATTTTACTATGTCATTAATATACCTTAGAGCTGTTGTGTGGAAATAATAAAAAAGTCCCCCCGATTCTGTGTTTCCTAGAACTAGAGGTCTGAAAAAAATTATTAACATGGTGAAACGCATCTTGATGACATCATCAAGATGTGTTTCACCATGTTAATGATTTTTTTCATACTTAACAGTTCTAGGAAACACAGAATGGGGGGACTTTTTTATTATTCCACACAGCAGCTCTAAGGTATATTAATGACATAGTAAAATGTTGAAAATGGGTGGTTTTCCCCTTTAAGTACAATTTTGAGATATTTGTATTTTAGTTTTTATTATATACGTTTTTATTGGGTTTTTTTAATGGACTAGACATACACAACAACACAAACACCAGGCTATAATGCATAATGAACGAGTAACAGACCTGTCATGATGTTAGAATAAATAAATACAGTATAAATGCAAACAACATTTGTACTTTTATTGAGTATTTCCTTTTACTTCTACTCCACTACACCTCGGAGGCAAATATTAATACTGTTACTACACTGCATGTATTTGAAAACTTTAGTTACTAGTTACTTTGATAATTATTAAACACTTCAGCCCTATATACATTTCGGCCATTTGAAACAAGCTCAATGCGTATAGTGATGCGACACATTGTGAGCTTGTAGATCTGATTTTTTCAAAGTATTTGTACACATTTGAAAACTTGAAATGGGACATTCTGCATACTTTCTACTTTTGGTACTTGGAGTAAATTTGATGCCAATACCTTGAATTTCAGACTTTTACTTGTAACAGAGTATTTCTACATTGCTGTATTGATACGTTTAGGCTACTTATAAGTACTGCTTATTATTCAGGAAATGGAAAACCTGTGTTCCAAATACTCATTCTCATATTTAACCGCAACACCCACAGACAACAAGGATAACTGCTTATAAAGCCCTATTTTAATTGGCTATTGGAAAATAGCAGATCTACAAGCTCACAACACGCCATGATTCATGCGTTGTGAGCCTGTATATCTGCTATTTACTTACTTACGCCTATCGCCCAACCTTGGGCATAGGCCACGAACAGGCTCTCCAGGCATCCAGGTCCTGGGCCATTTTCTCCAGCTGTCAATCTGCTATTTGCATTTTACTTTTACTTTTGGTGTAAGTAGATTTTGACGCTAAATGCTTTTGTACTTTTTTTCATCAAGAACAATTTATGGTCCCTAATATTAAACTACCTCCCCCTGGCCAGCCGGGGCACCTGATGGAGGGGAAAGGAACTGGTCAGAATAACGTGTTCCTTCCATGCACTAGTCCGGCCGGGGAAACTCTCCCCTATAGGTGAAACGAAGCAACTTAGACTCTTCATGCATAGAAGGAAGCATGAGGCCACTCCGCTGCCCCCCCAGGTTGGCAGAGGAAGTGTAGCGCCCAGGATTACATTAGATAATTGACACTAGGTGAAAAAATGGGTTACAAAATATAGTCCAGGTGTCTCTTCCGGGTTTATAAACAGCTGGTGGATGGAAATGACGCTATACTGCACGGCAATTCAACGTAAAACGTTTACGGTTTTGTGCCGACGTTGCACACTGGCGTCATTTCCATCCACCAGCTGTTAACCCTATGTACACTTAACCCAAGGACGCTCTAGGCCAGGGTTCCCCAATAAGAACTTTTTTTTTTTTTTTTGGGGGGGGGGGGGGTCCCAGATATAAATGGCATTAAATGGGGGTCAGTAGCCTATGCATGTCAAACTGGGCATCCTTTTCAAATGGGGTCCTCGACCTCACGCGTGCGGACTCGGCCCCCAGCCTGGTACCCTAGTCAAAATATGGCCCTCGAGGAAAATTAAGGGGAATCCTGCTCTAGGCGTTTTCTTGATGCCTCTTGACGCAAAAGTGTGCCTGCACCTCGAACGGGCTGGCCGCCACAGCGCAGACATCTGGGTAAAAGATTAGAGGAAGTGAAGAACATCAACTGACACAGTGCGACGGCGGAGCTATAGGGCCCGCCACACGCCTGCCAGTCGCTGCCGACGATACTCCGGCTCGGGGTGTTTTCTTCTTCTTCCCCGTTCCACTCCTCTCTCAGACCATGATGTGCACATGCAGTCATACATCAAGGACCAGAAGAACTGTCCCTGCAATGATAGAGGCAAATTATTACAGCTGAAACACACAAGAATACGGGCATGATTAACGTGTCCGTGGGGGGGGTGCTTCAAAAGAGGTAGACGTGGAGACATGATTTATTACCCTCCACACACAGACACGAAATGAAGGAGGGGGGGGGGGGGGGTGGTGGTAGGCAGACTGAATATATTTAGTCTGGTGCTGCTGCATCCGTCTATACTCAGCCTCAGGTTCTGTCTGCACCACAAGTGTCGCGATGAGAATTGTTTTACTTACGTAAAATTATCAATACTGCAATGTCGAACTACTCCATTATATTACAAGTAAAAGTCCATAATCGGGCCAGAGGGTGCCAAACGGTTGAGAAATGACAGAGTTATACAACCATGCTGTTTTCGTGCTCACACATACCCAGCCAGCCAGGCAGGGACACACACACATACTCACTTAAGGAAGTGGTTTGCACCACTTAAAAAGTGGAAAGTACTACTATGCAGATTATCCCATTTCAAGTTCTCAAATGTACTAAACAGCTATAGAACAGCTAGGGACAGTTGAAAGCATGCAGCCACCAAACAAACACACTGTGCATGTCTTGGGAAGTTAATACTTTACCTGACAGGATTGATTAATTAATGAATTCAACTAACCTCATACTGCCAGGATTTCCCTCCGTTCAACCCTTATTTTGAAGAGCCAAAACCCACGACCGGATGTTACAAATGTTACTTACACTGGTGGAACCCACTCAAGAACACTTTGAGACCTACTGGTGTAGCAGAGTGGTTCCAGTGAGCCAACACGCACAATAGAGCGTCGCAGTCCCGCCCCCCTACCCTGGCCCAGGAAATTATTCTCCGTTCATTTTCCTCATAGACATTTCAGAAAGTATTTATTTAAAGACGTGACAAATCATGACAACAAACACTTTTTTTGTTGTTTTTCTTCTATGTAATTATTTGTTTGGTCCAAATATTGTGTGTGTTGTCATGATTTGTCACGACTCGAGTAGGCTTCGTACGACGCTTAAAAGGTCTTTAAATAAATACTTTTTGAAATGTCTATGGGAAAAATGCATTGTGATTCATTTCCTGGGCCTGGCCAAGGACTGTCTAAAGAGGACGAGACGCGAAGACCGTACGGGCGACGCCATGTTGCTTATGGTGCTCCATGGAAGGAAAGAAACATGCGCAATGGGCTATATGCAGCCAACACTTCCGTGTTCAGCTTCCTTGGTCTGAACTGCGCATGTTTCTTTCCTTCCATGGAGCACCATAAGCAACATGGCGCCGCCCGTACGGTCTTCGCGTCTCGTCCTCTTTAGACAGTCCTTGGGCCTGGCGTCGTCATGAATGGGGGCGGGACTGTGACGCTCTATAGCAGCACCCTGACTCTGTTTCACTAGACTGGAACAGAGCCTTCATTAGTATCAGTGGTAACACCTGTGAATGAAGTATAGGGAAGGGGGCCAATAAGTTCTTTCCAAAATAGCGTGTGCACATAGACCCCATGAGAGCCATGCACAGCCCAGGCAGACATTCACACAGCGACACACCAGCCAGACCATAATGGATATGCGTGTGACATCATCATCACACCCAGACAGTGGCCTTGTGGTTATAGTGTCCGCTCTGAAACTGGGAGGTCGGGGTTCGATCCCCGGCCGGGTCACACCAAAGACAAAAAAAATAAAAAAATGGGACCCAATGCCTCCCTGCTTGGCACTCGGCATCAATGGGTTGGAATGGGGAGTCAAATCAACTAATCAAATTATTCCTGAGCGCAGCACGGCTGCGGCTCACTGCTCCAAGAGATGGGTCAAATGCGGAGAACAAATTTCACTGCGGTAACGTGTGTGACAAATCGTATGACTTTGACCTACTGACTGAGTGGCAAACGACTACTTTCATGGCCCCGACAGCCCGTACAACCAACGAGAAAAGTCCTATCTGAATGCATTAACCGACGATGACGACAAACTCACAACGTCGCTAAACTTACTTTGCCACTTGATTTGCCACTCACTTTATGCATACCCTCTATTGGGAAAAAATCACACCCGTGTGAACTGAGTGGTGTAAGGTTTTATATAGCCTGATCAGCTCTGATCTGACGTAATGAAATCACACCCGGATGTGATTTCACAACTGGCTTTTTTTGTGCAGAGAAAATGAGCATGGTTGCTACGGTCATCCAGTTCACCCGGGTGTGATTTAATTACGTCAGAAATTATTTTGAACATAGCAACCATGCTCATTTTTTTCTGCACACAAAAGCCAGTTGTAGGAGTGGTTTACACCACTCAAAAAACTGTCTGCTGTTTTTGATATTTATGTCTGATAATATCACAACTTAACAATGAAAAGTTAGCCACATTAACCCTGGCATCCATATTCGGTGCAAATTATCTACATTTGTCAAAACATACTTAAAAGCAAGATAGGATGGAGGCAGCGACGGCTCCAGGAAATTGTGACTGGGGGGGCTGGCTATTAGAGCGGCCGGGGGCTAATGCATTTTGGTTTACATAGAACCAGAGGGGGCTAAAGCCCCCCCCCCCCCTAGCCGTCCCTGGAGCCGTCCTTGGAGCCGTCCCTGGATGGAGTTTGATAGATTGGAAGCATAGCTCCTTCAAGGCATTCACGAACCAGAACAGATTTGTTTATTTTCTCTTGGAAAAATAAATAAATAATAATTGACAGGTGATGATGGCTCGATCAACTCCCCAGCGGGCATTTGGGTTACAGAGAGAGAGAGAGAGAGAGAGAGAGAGAGAAGACACAGACAGAGAGAGAGCGGGGATTTCAGCGTAATAACAGATGAGAAATGTCATATTTGCATATCTCAGGACTACATCACAGGACAGCCGTGGAGGGGCCTTTGCGCGCAGTTTTGCATATTGAGAGAAATTTCCGGTGCTTTGTAGAGAGCCGCTGTTTATGTGCAATATTTAAGAGCAAGAAGATAAAGGTCACGCTGAGAAGGGGATCGAGGCACGCAGCGCTTTGACTCCTGGAATTAAAAATGCAAAGAGGAGATGAGAGTTTTCATAAAAAAAGAAAATGTGTTGCATTTGCATTGATTATTGTATTTTATGGGATTTTGCAGTTTTAAGCATGAAGGGGTTAATATCTAAAATCTGAAATCATATATATTGTACACACTCTAAAAAGCAGATTTGATGCATTTAGATATCAAAAGATATATTTGTATGGAATGTCCGGGTTTTCGGGCATGAAGGGGTTAATATGCATTAATTAATAATGCACTAACCATAAATCTAATTCATTGTGCATATCCACATTCATAAACACTGTAGAAAGCCGATTTGATGCATTTAGACCAATTATTTTGCATTAAATACCAACTATATTTTGGATGGATTTTCAGTGTTTCGGCCATTAAGGGGTTAATAACTAAAAATGCTCAAGGGATATCAGTGGGCACCCTCTGGAATTCTTAAGAGGTGACCCCCCAAGCTACAAGAATCAGTTGAGAAAAAAACTTTATCTGACGAAACCACATTCACCCCCACGGCTCCCGGACTATTTGCCCTGACATCCAGCACCTGGCCTGAATATAGGCATTGAGAAGTGCACACAATCTTCTCTGTGAACGGTCCCTGAACCCGACCTTTGAAACTGCATTATAATCAGAGTTGGGTGTAACTACACTACTTGTAGTGTAGTTACTGTAATTACACTACTTTTGTCGGTAACGAGTAAGTAACGACACTACTCCTCCAAATTGAGTAATCACACTACAGTTACTGGTTGCTTTAGTTACTAGTTACTAGTTACTTGCGTCCTGCTGCTGCTTTCAGCGCCCCCCGCAGCGGCACCCGCCGCGAGTGGAGTTTGATTGTTTTATTCCTTCACTTGTTCAACAACCTGGTATTAAAGAGCATAAAGAAAGATATTGTGTATGTAGGATTATTACATTTTTTTAGGGGCAAATTATGTGACTGCATCTCAGGTGATTTTATGGAGTAACGCAAAAGTAATGTAACGAGTAGTGTAACTAGTTACTTTCTCCAGGGCGTAATCAAGTAATGTAAGGCATTACTTTTTTCAAAAGTAATGTGTAATGTGTAGTGTATTACTTTTTTGAGTAACGGACCCCAACTCTGATTATAATAAGATTGTGCCTAATTCAGGACACATGCACAAACTGCAGCAACGCCTGAACAAAGTGGTGTTGTTAGTCATGTACGGTGATGGTTTGTATTGTGTGTGACGTCCGCCAGCCTTGAACTCAGCGTATATAAAGTGTGAAAAACTGTTTTTTAGAAAGAGTCCTGCAGGAAGATTTTTCAAACACTCAATAGCATAACAGTTAATTTATAACAGCCTTTCTGTGAATTAACCACTGCTCCTGTAAGGTATGGCGTGTCCCCAGACTCGAGTCAGCTTCACTGAGTGTCCGTATGGCTTAACGTCTCAGGTCTACCTCCATGAATACGCAAAGACGGGCGACAATGACCTGTCCTGCCAAATGCAGAGCAAAGGCCAGATCCCTTCAGCAGCCTGTCAGATGATCAACAGCTCTCTAAACAGCCAGAAACAAGAAGACGTGAACCAACCAAGATTGCGCTGTCATCAACAGTTTACCAAGACTATTGTAAATCAGCCAGGAGAAGTGAAGACTCATCAGACAACTTACAGAGGAAGGAAACCCCAAGTCTGTAAAGATTGTGACAAGAGTTTCAGTCGTCTGAGTAACCTGAAGTCACACCAACGTTGCCACACTGGAGAAAAACCTTTCCACTGTAAACAGTGTGACAAGCGTTTCCGTCGTTTAGATGCTTTGACAGTACACCAGCATATCCACACTGGAGAAAAACCTTTCCATTGTAAATATTGTGACAAGAGTTTCTACCATTTAGGTGACTTGAAGACACACCGGCGTATTCACACTGGAGAAAAACCTTTCCATTGTAAACATTGTGACAAGAGTTTCATTCGGTTAAGTCACCTGAAGTCACACCAGCGTGTCCACACGGGAGAAAGACCTTACCACTGTAAACATTGTGACAAGAGATTCAGTCATACATGTAACCTGGAGACACACCTGCGTATCCACACGGGAGAAAAACATTTCCACTGTAAAGAATGTGATAAGAGTTTCAGTCGTCTAGATGCTCTGAAAATACACCAGCGTATCCACACTCGAGAGAAACCCTACAACTGTAAACATTGTGACAAGAGTTTCAGTCGCCATTTGAAAAGACACCAGCGTATCCACACTGGAGAAGAACCAGAGGCGTATCTACAATAAGGCGAGGGCAGGCGTCCGCCTGTCCAAATCCATTTCTGGCCTGGCCAAAATCCATACAATGAGAAAAAAAGAAGACAAAAACAAGACCTGAGAACTATTAATGGACAGCTGATTGGCCGTTGCGGTAGAGCGTGCCCCTCAATCACCCATTGGAATGTAAATGCATGCCTTTCATCCTTTGTATCCTACTCGTCTGGCAGGTATATCTCTTTGAAAACCTTTAGTGCTACGATTGTGCGCAGGGAGACGACAATTAACACATGATCTTGCCTTCCCAAAACGTAATTCCTGGATACGCCACTGGAGAAGAACCCTACCACTGTAGGCACACAAACGTGCGCACATGCCATGCACACATGTACACGCATACACACTGAACCCTAGCATACGTATTCTGGACATTCCGTAATTCTTCTGACTACACATACGTCATGTCCTAGAATGAGCGAATAGAGCCTCGCAGTCCCGCCCCGGACGAGCGGCCCGGAAGAGAATTTCTAATTCATTTTTCCCATAGAGACGTTTCAGAAAATATTAATTTAAAGATGGAGTGCCACGGTTGTTTTCCACCCTAAAATGATCATCAGGAAGAACTTGAACTTTTTCCAAAAAGTGTATAGTATTTGTTAAAATCATGCTTTTATGTGGACACGCCCACCAGTTCATTAAGTATGCCTGGTTTGCCTGGTGGGTGGTGATGGGTGGTGATCCACCTGAAATGAAGCCGCACCCACAGCTGTAGTTGTATGATAAAGGGGGAGGGGTTAGGGGAGGGGCTGATAGTGTGATGTCACTATATATGTCACTATATTGTTTATTTCATTGGCCCGTTTGACTGTCAAGGGGTCAGCCTCCAGGAAGAAACCCTAAATACAAAGTTAATACACCATTGCACATAAAAAGGACTCCAGGGTGTCTAATGAAGTACTGTCACCTCATAGACACATGAAAAACTGGAAAAATACAAAAACTGTAGCACCCCATCTTTAAAGAACTGTAAGAACTGTAAGCCTCGGACAAAGCCAACTCGGATGGTGACAATGTACACATTCCCTAATGATATTCCAATGGTGTTGTGTTGTTTTCACCCCATGAACCAATGGCTGATTCGGACACACCCCGAAATCCCTTTTCAGTACGTGTATCTCAAAGAATAGATAACATCAAACACAAAGTTGGGGGAAATAGCTGTTCTACAAGCTGCATATTGTAAGCTTGTAGAAGTTGTAGATGGGCTATTTTCATTATTGGCATGCAGCAAAGAATAAATGGTTCACTTTGAGCAGAGCCAGTGAAAAGTCAAATAAATAAAACTGCAACAAGGTTTTTGCACATTAACGCTAATTTGTGCACAGGCGGAAAACATTTTGGCCAAAGCATTAAAGCAAGCTTTTAGTGTTGCCGAAGCCTGCGGACGGACACACACACACACACACGCACGCGTGCGCGCATGCACACACGCACACGCACACACACACACAGGTCTTTGTGTGTTAATGAGACAGTCAGTCGGGCGGCCTCTCCATCCACTACTTTATTTAAACCCATCTGGTCCAGTCGGAGTCAGCCAATATCTCAATTAGCACCTTTCCTCCGACAGGTCTGTACAGAAAAGCCCCCGTAACGTCTCCCCTGGCCGCGAGGCAGCCACGTACTCCTCTACAAATAACAGCCGCATCTTGTTGCCATCTGATTAAAATAGATTAATTAATTACAGAGCGCTGAGCCTGTTGTTGGTGATTAATGAAGCAGCGACGCCCAATCAGTTCACCGAGCACGAAGACTGATTGGCTCTCCTCTCCTCTCTCTCTCTCTCTCTCTCTCTCTCTCTCTCTAGAGCACTTACTTTACTGCTAAACCAAACCTTATGCGACCTTAATATGCTACATGCAGCTATGGGCAACAATGTTGAGCTTTATGCTCTCTCTAACAGTGCGTTTTAACCAGGCACCGATTGGCCAAGAAAATCAGCCCTGGCATCTGTGATCGTCACCGGCAATATAACGTATAATATATAACAAGGTAAGAAAACAAACCCTCTTTCTGAGGTCCACACAAATATATTTATTGACACTGCTTAACCATTTATGACCAGCATTGAAAGCTCGACCAGGATCCGTACCTAGTAACCGTCGCTAACGTGATATCGGCCAAGAACGGGCTTGGGTGGGACTTAGCGAACAGCTAATTGCCATCAGCATAAAGGCCTCGAGGTGTTCCTGTGATGCTGTGCTCCTTAGTAGATTTTTTATGAACTTCAGGGTGGAGAAGCTTCGCTCACAAGCAACTTGTGTTACCGACAGTTTCAACAGAAACTTGCAGCCGAGTCCAATTAGGTTGTGTGAATTGGTGAGAAGGTTGTATCGTTGCAGAAAGAAATAGCAGCAGGTGGCACACTTCCTATGATTTGCAGGGTTTGTTCACAGTATCCCATTTAGTGATGCACCGAATATTCGGCCACAGAAAATATTCGGCAGAAAATGGCTAAAAATGCATTTTCGGCCTATTCGGTTTCGGCCCGAATAGGCAGAAAATATATCACCGAATAGTGTATGCAATTAATGCATTCAAAAGAGCTGAATAAATGTTTTATGGACCCATAATAGTGATTAATATTTAAGTTAAGTTTTGCCATAACCATTTATTTTGCCATAAATCAGGTGGCTTTAAGGTACGGCCATGACAGCAATGGTAGGAAAATCGGATATTCGGTATTCTGTTTTCCGCCAACCGTTTCCTATATTCGGTATTCGGTTTCGGCGTTTTCGGTTCAGTGCGCCGGCAGGGATACCTTCACGTTTCAAGTCATTGAATCTCCGCGGGTCAAGCAGGCAAAACGTCGGGAAAGACTTTCATTGATTGTATCCAGAATTTCATTGTGTAGGCCTACTGTAATCTCATACTTCTGATCCGCGTCTGACATTGGTTGGTTGTATAACCACATAATTTGCCTGGCGTCATTTCTTTCTTTTTTGGTCTCAGGTCTGGCAGAGCAACTTCCACCTCTGCGTCCTCACAGTCACACTCATTTAACTGCTCGTTGGCCCACTTCACAAAGTTGTCTGCTGCTGTTTTTACGCCTGCAAAGTCTCTTGCATATTTCTTCACATCCTCTTGTGTGCTTGTGACAAACCGATGGGCAGTGATCAAATCCATTCCACTCGCTTGCAAGTAGTTGGATAGTGGAGTTGTTGTTTGAAAGATGCGGAGAAATGTCTGGGCAGTGAGGAGTTTGGTATTTTAGCAGGTTATCTGCATAACCACTGACCTTCGCGCACATAGTCGCCTTATTATTTGCAAGGTTACTCAGGGCCCTGAGTGTCACTATGAGGTCGATGTAAAGACATCCAGCTGGATTCCCAAACCTCCCAAAAACCTTTGTAAGCGCATCATCTTTAGCCCACCGTCGCGTTTCACCTATTGGTGACAACCGCCTGTGTCGTGTGCCATTGCTCACGCCCTCCCATACATTCATTCGTTGGTACGAGTCTCACAGGAAAACAGCAATGACGTTTAATAACTCAGATGATAAGAGTGCTGAAAAGCCCCTGTATTCCCCTTGCATGTTAGCCGCGCCATCTGTGGCATTACCAACACAGTTAGCCAGAATAATATCCTTGTTCTCCATGACACGTTTCAACAAATCAACAAAGCCCTGGCCAGTGGTCAACTCAGTATTGCTATCATTCGCTCCTGTATCTTTGTGTCAGTCACATAACACATTATCACTGAACACTGGTCTTTAGCTGTAATGTCTTGTGTGGTATCGATGTGAATGGAATACATCCCATGCAGCCCCTTTAACCTCAGCAGCAATACTCTCTTTAATGAGACGTCCAATAGCTTCTACGACAGTTGTCTTGGAGAGGAGAGTCACCAGTGAACCTCTGCCCTTTGCACCGGAGTCGTGCAGCCATTTGCTTTTCTCTATGCATGAACTGACATGTGTCTGCATGCTTACGTCATATTTGCTCAACAAGAGAATGAGTTCTAAAACAGTTCCATGGTCAGCAGCTTCGTCTTCCAAACTGTATGCAGCCTCTAATTTGTCTCCCCTGTAACTGAGCCCACGTTTTCCAATTACTTTAATGATGTCAATAACACGCTCTAAAATCTGTCGCCTTTGACGCACCTGATCTCTGGCTAATGCCATTTGATTGCCATCGAGTAGCTCAGGTATATTGCCTCTGTTGGCTCTTAAAAGGTAGGCTTATGCAGCATCTCTATGAGCCCTGTGTGTCTCATGCTCTTTTATCCGTTGACCGATATGTCTCCAGTCCTCCATTCCCACAGTGAAGGGGTTGTCAATTTTTGAGAATGCCAAGCACACAGAGCAGTATAATGTATGTGATTTCTCACAGTATGTTAACCACGATCGCCATGTCCCATTCTTGCTGCATGCAATTAAAGTTAGTCTTAACTGTGCTGTTGGTGGCTGACTGAAATGGATGAGACTTAAAAACTAAATCCAAATCCACCGATTTTGGCCGTGTAAAGTAATTAAATGCAGGCTCCTCCACAGGCTCATTCCCAGCCGGGCCAGCCCCCTCCTGATCAGCGACAACTTCACTAACATTAGGCCGCCTACCTGCTACTTTCACTTCAGCCTTAACAGCCGTAACATTATTATTCTCGTCCTGACTCAGACTCTCCTCCTCCGGCTCCAAGTCCTCGGGCTCGGGGTCCTCGATGGGGATAACAATGCACGGTGGTGGAACCGGAGCAGCGCTGGGTGAAACACCACCAACACCACCATGATCCTCCTCCGCAGCAGCGGTGCTGCTAGTGCTAGCCGGCTCCTCTGCAGTTTGGTCACCGACAACAACACTCTGCCAGCCTGCTCTTGGGCTTTTTTCCTGCATCCGCCTCGAGACCCTTTCTCTTCTCTCTTCTCTCTCCATAATGTCACTTTTTCATTCACTTTTTCTTCCGCTGTGTCACCTGTTAATTTCCTTTTATCACTATAGCCCGCGCTATACGTCAGAGTAAAACGGAGCAAACCACTTCAGCGGCAGAGGGGGAACAGAGGCTCCAGCACCCCTCCACCAATGTCACAATCACTTCAACCCCCCTATCATATGAGATTATGGGCAGAGTGGACTGGGGCGGCCTAATTCTCTAATAGGGCGGCAGCAGGCCGGTGTTTTCTTTTCTTTTTTTTTCCCGGGCCGGCCCCACCCTGAGCGGTCGCTGTCGCCGGACGATGTCGCCCGAAAAGATTATTTGTATCTTTTCGGGCAACGTTCATCCACATATCGCCTGTTCGCCTGCTAGCGCCAGTAGTCGCCAGGTCCCATGGAAAAATAAATCACTTCCGGAAGATTCGTCTGTCTATCGCCCGCTGTTAAAACGCACTGTAAGGCAGTGGTTTAGTTTCAACACTTTATTTTTGAGTAGTTAAAATGGCCAGTCTACATTACAAGCTCACAACGTGTCAATGTAGATTGTCTAGTTGAACTATTCAAAAATGTTTTTCAAAATATTAAAAAAGAAAAGGCAAAGAAGTTTAGGGATAAGGGGTTTAGCGGTGACGAAAATGGAGCGCTTAGCCTCTCAGTCAGAATATTTTGATACCGTTGGATAAGATTTTGTCCACAATTCCACTGATGTGGTATAGGAGAGATAACAGTACATAACAGTATAGATAACAAGTCAATTCTTGTAAATTTAATAATGCTGATGCTTAACAATAGTTTTATTTTTAAGAGCGTAAAATTAAACCAAATGGACAGTTTCATTTTACGCTCTCAAGAGTTAATTCTCAATAATTACCAGCTCCCCATTGATTATCCCGCTTATTACACAGAATAAAGATATTAATATATTTATCCAAATGTAACAACAAAACAATTTGATTGGATTGGATGAAGGATTTCATTGCTTACAGGGATGAAAATAGTCCATTAATTTCGAATCAGCTCAAAGCTGTTAGACTAGGCAGGCTTTCAGAAAATGTGCTTATTTATGTCACGGTCCGTGACATGTGTTATGTTTTTCTAGTGTTCCTTGTTCTTGGTTTTAGTCTTACTTTCCCCTTGTGTGCATTTATTTTGCAGTCTGTTAGTGTTTCCTGTTTTGCTCATGTTACCTGTGTTCCCTCACCAGTACCCTGATTACCCCAGTGTTTCCACCTTGTCTTGTTAGTCTTTTAGCCAATCATTGTGTTGATTATCAGTCGAGTTCACCTGTGTCCTTGTGTATTTATACTCCCCTGGTTTTTCTTTTCCTTTGTCAGAGCATTGTTTTATGTCAAATGTGTTTGCTCCTAGTGAATTCCCAGGGTATTTCTAGTTCATGTTTGCCTCGTGTTCCTGCTGTTCTTGGATTTTGGTAATAGACCTTCTGCAATTCCACTACTTTGCCTCTCTGCCTCTCCTGCTCTAGGGTCCGAAAACCTCCTGCTCGTACTGTGACAATTTAAAGTGCTGATGGCAAATAGTGTTCATTTATGTACAGTAGCCTATACTGTTTACTTGTAATTTACATGATTGTGTTTGTTTACATGGCTGTAATGTTGGATATGGAAAAAGTATTTGATTAGACAGCGGTCTGTTAAAGACTTTGGCGGTCATTCAAAAATCACACCCATGTGAAATGAGCTGCTCAACAACACCGCTGGCTGGCTGCAGATAGTTGGAATGCTTAGTGTGAATGGCCCTTTATAGGCTGCTCAACAGTGCCACTTTAGGTCACCCAGCGGTATTGCAGCTTTTCGTACCCAGGCAGACAGATACACACGCGGCTAGTCATTGGAGCTGGTAGGCACCGCTCAAAAATGAGACAGATGAATGCCCAATCAGAATCAAGCTACCACCATCCTTCCGCAGAGGGCTGTCCTGTCCTGTGGCCCCGGCAGCAGGATCCCTGCCCCGTGGGCCAACACCACAAAGCCCCTCAAACTCATTCAGGTCAGTGTAGGCATGGCGGTCACCATTTAGGGTCGCCAACTGTCCTTTGAAGTACAGAATCGTCCCTTAAAAACCCATTAAGACCTGAGGCCGACCCTGAAAATCCCTGTTCTGAATCGGTACAGTACCAAGTTAACTCAGGGATATATATATATATATATATATAAAATAGTAAATCTGTACAAGTCAATAAACATAGGAAATTATTTAAACCCAAAACACTCAATCAATGTCAATAAATGCAACACAAAGTCAGTTTAAAGGTTCGTATTGAAAATAAATGCGATGCAATGAATGCAATGCGATGCATACTTTATTTGTTTATTTGGACAGGACAATGCATATTATGGACAGTTGAAATGAAATGAAATGAAATCTATATTTACCCAGGGTATCTGGGCTAAGCTCAAGAACTTGTTTCCAGCCAGGCCCTGCTCATAGAACACATTTCATCGTAGTGGTTGATGCCTTGTTCAAGGGCATTTCAGCGGTGGTAATTTTAACATGTCGGACGGCTGGTTCGAACTGGGAACCTTCCGGTATCTAGACCGCGCCGCTATCCGTTCGGCCACCGCTGCCACAGTTGCTCTGGTTCATAGAAATAGTTTACATAGAAATCAGTCAAATGGGCTTGTATAGAGGGAGGTAGCCTCGGAATCCCAGACGTTTTTATTTCCAGTGGAGTTTCCCACACCAAGAGCATCCTGGTGGTATACTCCCAAAACTTCTTTGGCCAGAGAACTTCTGGTCCTGTGGCGTTGGTCCCGTCATTGTCACGTTAATAATGTTGGTGCCGTCTGTGATAGTCGGCCCACCTCTCACCATGCTGCTGCTGTCAGTCATGAGGGCGTCGGTGGGATTCTCCATGGTGTTGTTGGGCAGACTCTTGCTGGGGACGACGAGGGGGATACAGCATCCTGTAGACAGGTTACCACAAGACATTGAGAGTTTTAATACAGCTATGACTTGAAGCTCATTTCTTCACAGGGGAATATAGCCACATTAAGTTAGAGCCATCTAATATTTGTCGATAGCACCGACTTAAAGTTTGTAAACTACAGAAGCAACACTGCAATCAAACTGGGGCAGCGGGGATGATTAGCTTCAATGCCCATGTAAAGGGATGGTTTACTTTAACAACAACAAAAGACTGTCTCAATAGGGAACTACTACTGGTCAAATTATTGGCTTAAGAATGCAACAAAAAATCTCCATGAATTCAAGTATCCATGGGGTCACCCCATGGATACTTGAATTGGGGTGAGTAATCTATAGAGAGAGAGTCATTTTGGGGGTGAACTAGATATATCTCTTTAAGTGCAGAGTACTATCATGCACAGCAGCTTCCTTAACAGGTCTTACAAATCATACTAATTAAAGCAGGTAAAAGTAAATTTAGTAAGTTTGTCCAATCTGTATGGCAGAGTCCTGCATGTTAATACAATATTATATAACCTATGCAATATGTATGGTATAGCATATGTTAATGAATAAAATTGGCAACTTTGTAAAGACCAGTGAAGAAAGAAAGCATACATTCCAACATAGAGCCCATTATGATACAGAAACACATTCATTTACACTATAAACTCATCCTGAGTCATCATATCATAGACAGACATAAATGATTAGAATTCATTCTCTGGAGCTGTATGTTCAGGTGACATCATAGAATGACTGCTCCCTCCAAACTACCAGCAATTATAACATTTCTCAAACATTGTTTAGTCTTCCTATAAATCTGCAACAGACCTACAATTTAATTAATGCACATTGGAAACAAAAAGCTTTTACCTTGGGCAAACCAATAAAGCACCAGCGGCACAAGAACAAGGTTGCAAAATTTGGCCATTGCTCTACAAGAGAGGAAGAATGAAGTGAGTGGCTGCCCTGCCCTCAGCAGAGGTTTTAAGGCTTGCTGGTGGTCCCACAGCTGTTCATGATCAGCCCTAATGAGTGGAAGAGTCGCTCACCTGTCTGTCATCATCACCTGTCTGTCATCACCTGTCCATGGGGCGACAGAGGTGTGGCGTTGGATCCCGGGCTCCCCCAGTGTCGATTGTCATAGTGTCCTTCTTGAGCAAGACACTGAACCCCTAATTGCTCCCGATGTGCAGGTTGGTGCCTTGCATTGTTTCCTCCGCCATCGGTGTATGAATGTGTGTGTGTGCATGGATGAATGTTATCTCTGTAAATCGCCTTGGATAAAGGTGCTATATAAATGCACCATTTACCATTTCATTATTTGGATGGGATGGCTTTAAAAAATATTTAATTATAAAATGTACTGACTGTTTATGGGTTATAGACAGAATCTGGAGGAGTAAAATGTGTTTTACAAACACATTTTGTAAACATTTTGTTTTATAGCATAAAACAAGGTTGCAAAGGGTTTTCCTTGGCCTCTAGGAAGTGTGAATGCAAAGTGTCATGCAGATTGGTGCAGTTAAGGTAAAAATGTCAAAATATGCCTCATGGTGGTGCTATAACAGGCCTGGACAATTTGGGGCAGAGGTTCATCATTGGCATCCAGGGGGTGTGTGTGCAAAGTTTGGCATCGTTTTATCCGGACAGTACGAGACCATGATGATTATATATTATGTCCAAGTGAATGTTGCTCTGTCAAATGTGTACTTGAGTTATAGTACTGGGTCAAATACTGGATTTAGAACATTCTTACTGCAAGTATTCAAAAGCATAGGCTAAATGCTTTAAAAACAGTTCAGAATTATTCAAAAGCACAAACTACAAAGTACATTTTATCCGTTATCTGCGGCGTAGTTTTCGGTCCAAAGTTGTTACTTTTTAGCAGACAATTGCACGAGTCCCTCCGATCCGAGTCCGAGTCGAGTAGCAAGTCATTTGGTCCAAGTCTCAAGCAAGTCTCAAGTTTTTCTGTTGTGGGCAAGTCAAGTCAAGTCGAGTCAAAAGGTTATGTCAAGTCGGGTCGAGTCACAAGGTTGTCGAGTCAAGTCGGGTCGAGTCACAAGGTTATGTCAAGTCAAGTCGGGTCGAGTCACAAGGTTGTCGAGTCAAGTCCGGTCGAGTCACAAGGTTATGTCAAGTCAAGTCGGGTCGAGTCACAAGGTTGTCGAGTCAAGTCGGGTCGAGTCACAAGGTTATGTCAAGTCAAGTCAAGTCGGGTCACAAGATTGTCGAGTTGAGTACTGTACTGTACTGTACTATACTGTACTGTACTAGCTCTCCTCCCTGGCCTCTGTCTGTGTGTTAGGCTGCACAACAGTGACACTTGATGGTGGTGACAATAATTATGCTATTTCCGTGCTCGATATACAGGGACACAGGAGTTCACCTGTGTCCTTGTGTATTTATACTCCCCTGGTTTTTCTTTTCCTTTGTCAGAGCATTGTTTTATGTCAAATGTGTTTGCTCCTAGTGAATTCCCAGGGTATTTCTAGTTCATGTTTGCCTCGTGTTCCTGCTGTTCTTGGATTTTGGTAATAGACCTTCTGCAATGCCACTACTTTGCCTCTCTGCCTCTCCTGCACTTGGGTCCGAAAACCTCCTGCTCGTACTGTGACAATTTAAAGTGCTGATGGCAAATCGTGTTCATTTATGTACAGTAGCCTATACCGTTTATGTTTACTTGTAATTTACATGATTGTGTTTGTTTACATGGCTGTAATGTTGGATATGGAAAAAGTATTTGATTAGACAGCGGTCTGTTAACTCTGTTGACTTTGGTGGTCATTCAAAAATCACACCCATGTGAAATGAGCTGCTCAACAACACCGCTGGCTGGCTGCAGATAGTTGTAGTGCTTAGTGTGAATGGCCCTTTATAGGCTGCTCAGTGCCACTTTAGGTCACCCAGCGCCGGCGGTATTGCAGATTTTCGTACCCAGGCAGACAGATACACACGCGGCTAGTCATTGGAGCTGGTAGGCACCGCTCAAAAATGAGACAGATGAATGCCCAATCAGAATCAAGCTACCACCATCCTTCCGCAGAGGGCTGTCCTGGCCTGTGGCCCGGCAGCAGGATCCCTGCCCCGTGGGCCAACACCACAAAGCCCCTCAAACTCATTCAGGTCAGTGTAGGCCTGGCGGTCACCATTTAGGGTCGCCAACTGTCTTTTGAAGTACAGAATCGTCCCTTAAAATCCCTGTTATGAATCGGTACAGTACCAAGTTAACTCAGGGATATATATATATAAAATAGTAAATCTGTACACTTCAATAAACATAGGAAATTATTTAAACCCAAAACACTCAATCAATGTCAATAAATGCAACAAAGTCAATTTAAAGGTTCGTATTGAAAATAAATGCAATGCGATGCATACTTTATTTGTTTATTTGGACAGGACAATGCATATTATGGACAGTTGCTCTGGTTCATAGAAATAGTTTACATAGAAATCAGTCAAATGGGCTTGTATAGAGGGAGGTAGCCTCGGAATCCCAGACGTTTTTATTTCCCAAAACCATTAACTGGCCCAAAATATCTTCGGCCAGAGAACTTCTGGTCCTGCGGCGTTGGTCCCGTCATTGTCACGTTAATAATGTTGGTGCCGTCTGTGATGTCCGGCCCACCTCTCACCATGCTGCTGCTGTCAGTCATGAGGGCGTCGGTGGGATTCTCCATGGTGTTGTTGGGCAGACTCTTGCTGGGGGCGACGAGGGGGATACAGCATCCTGTAGACAGGTTACCACAAGACATTGCGAGTTTTAATACAGCCATGACTTGAAGCTCATTTCTTCACAGGGGAATATAGCCACATTAAGTTAGAGCTATCTAATATTTGTCGATAGCACCGACTTAAAGTTTGTAAACTACAGAAGCAACACTGCAATCAAACTGGGGCAGCGGGGATGATTAGCTTCAATGCCCTGCATGTAAAGGGATGGTTTACTTTAACAACAACAAAAGACTGTCTCAATAGGGAACTACTACTGGTCAAATTATTGGCTTAAGAATGCAACAAAAAATCTCCATGAATTCAAGTATCCATGGGGTCACCCCATGGATACTTGAATTGGGGTGAGTAATCTATAGAGAGAGAAAGTCATTTTGGGGGTGAACTAGATATATCTCTTTAAGTGCAGAGTACTATCATGCACAGCAGCTTCCTTAACAGGTCTTACAAATCATACTAATTAAAGCAGCACCATGTAACGTTTTGTGACCAAGTCAATTTAGTAAGTTTGTCCAATCTGTATGGCAGAGTCCTGCATGTTAATACAATATTATATAACCTATGCAATCTGTATGGTATAGCATATGTTAATGAATAAAATTGGCAACTTTGTAAAGACCAGTGAAGAAAGAAAGCATACATTCCAACATAGAGCCCATTATGATACAGAAACACATTCATTTACACTATAAACTCATCCTGAGTCATCATATCATAGACAGACATAAATGATTAGAATTCATTCTCTGGAGCTGTATGTTCAGGTGACATCATAGAATGACTGCTCCCTCCAAACTACCAGCAATTATAACATTTCTCAAACATTGTTTAGTCTTCCTATAAATCTGCAACAGACCTAC
The DNA here is from genome assembly GCF_951216825.1 of Electrona antarctica. Classification (NCBI taxonomy): domain Eukaryota; kingdom Metazoa; phylum Chordata; class Actinopteri; order Myctophiformes; family Myctophidae; genus Electrona; species Electrona antarctica. Next base: position 36,482,172 of record NC_136801.1, on the reverse strand, counting down.
AATTTAATTAATGCACATTGGAAACAAAAAGCTTTTACCTTGGGCAAACCAATATAGCACCAGCGGCACAAGAACAAGGTTGCAAAATTTGGCCATTGCTCTACAAGAGAGGAAGAATGAAGTGAGTGGCTGCCCTGCCCTCAGCAGAGGTTTTAAGGCTTGCTGGTGGTCCCACAGCTGTTCATGATCAGCCCTAATGAGTGGAAGAGTCGCTCACCTGTCTGTCATCATCACCTGTCTGTCATCACCTGTCCATGGGGCGACAGAGGTGTGGCGTTGGATCCCGGGCTCCCCCAGTGTCGATTGTCATAGTGTCCTTCTTGAGCAAGACACTGAACCCCTAATTGCTCCCGATGTGCAGGTTGGTGCCTTGCATTGTTTCCTCCGCCATCGGTGTATGAATGTGTGTGTGTGCATGGATGAATGTTATCTCTGTAAATCGCCTTGGATAAAGGTGCTATATAAATGCACCATTTACCATTTCATTATTTGGATGGGATGGCTTTAAAAAATATTTAATTATAAAATGTACTGACTGTTTATGGGTTATAGACAGAATCTGGAGGAGTAAAATGTGTTTTACAAACACATTTTGTAAACATTTTGTTTTATAGCATAAAACAAGGTTGCAAAGGGTTTTCCTTGGCCTCTAGGGAGTGTGAATGCAAAGTGTCATGCAGATTGGTGCAGTTAAGGTAAAAATGTCAAAATATGCCTCATGGTGGTGCTATAACAGGCCTGGACAATTTCGGGCAGAGGTTCATCATCGGCATCCAGGGGGTGTGTGTGCAAAGTTTGGCATCGTTTTATCCGGACAGTACTAGACCATGATGATTATATATTATGTCCAAGTGAATGTTGCTCTGTCAAATGTGTACTTGAGTTATAGTACTGGGTCAAATACTGGATTTAGAACATTCGTACGGCAAGTATTCAAAAGCATAGGCTAAATGCTTTAAAAACAGTTCAGAATTATTCAAAAGTATTTGATTAGACAGCGGTCTGTTAACTCTGTTGACTTTGGCGGTCATTCAAAAATCACACCCATGTGAAATGAGCTGCTCAACAACACCGCTGGCTGGCTGCAGATAGTTGTAGTGCTTAGTGTGAATGGCCCTTTATAGGCTGCTCAGTGCCACTTTAGGTCACCCAGCGCCGGCGGTATTGCAGATTTTCGTACCCAGGCAGACACACACGCGGCTAGTCATTGGAGCTGGTAGGCACCGCTCAAAAATGAGACAGATGAATGCCCAATCAGAATCAAGCTACCACCATCCTTCCGCAGAGGGCTGTCCTGGCCTGTGGCCCGGCAGCAGGATCCCTGCCCCGTGGGCCAACACCACAAAGCCCCTCAAACTCATTCAGGTCAGTGTAGGCATGGCGGTCACCATTTAGGGTCGCCAACTGTCTTTTGAAGTACAGAATCGTCCCTTAAAATCCCTGTTCTGAATCGGTGCAGTACCATGTTAACTCAGGGATATATATATATATAAAATAGTAAATCTGTACACTTCAATAAACATAGGAAATTATTTAAACCCAAAACACTCAATGTCAATAAATGCAACAAAGTCAATTTAAAGGTTCGTATTGAAAATAAATGCAATGCGATGCATACTTTATTTGTTTATTTGGACAGGACAATGCATATTATGGACAGTTGCTCTGGTTCATAGAAATAGTTTACATAGAAATCAGTCAAATGGGCTTGTATAGAGGGAGGTAGCCTCGGAATCCCAGACGTTTTTATTTCCCATAAACAATAATTAGCCCAAAACTTCTTCGGCCAGAGAACTTCTGGTCCCGCGGCGTTGGTCCCGTCATTGTCACGTTAATAATGTTGGTGCCGTCTGTGATGTCCGGCCCACCTCTCACCAACCAGCAACTGGCCAAAAACTTCTTTGGCCAGAGAACTTCTGGTCCCGCGGCGTTGGTCCCGTCATTGTCACGTTAATAATGTTGGTGCCGTCTGTGATGTTCGGCCCACCTCTCACCATGCTGCTGGTGTCAGTCATGAGGGCGTCGGTGGGATTCTCCATGGTGTTGTTGGGCAGACTCTTGCTGGGGGCGACGAGGGGGATACAGCATCCTGTAGACAGGTTACCACAAGACATTGCGAGTTTTAATACAGCCATGACTTGAAGCTCATTTCTTCACAGGGGAATATAGCCACATTAAGTTAGAGCTATCTAATATTTGTCGATAGCACCGACTTAAAGTTTGTAAACTACAGAAGCAACACTGCAATCAAACTGGGGCAGCGGGGATGATTAGCTTCAATGCCCTGCATGTAAAGGGATGGTTTACTTTAACAACAACAAAAGACTGTCTCAATAGGGAACTACTACTGGTCAAATTATTGGCTTAAGAATGCAACAAAAAATCTCCATGAATTCAAGTATCCATGGGGTCACCCCATGGATACTTGAATTGGGGTGAGTAATCTATAGAGAGAGAAAGTCATTTTGGGGGTGAACTAGATATATCTCTTTAAGTGCAGAGTACTATCATGCACAGCAGCTTCCTTAACAGGTCTTACAAATCATACTAATTAAAGCAGCACCATGTAACGTTTTGTGACCAAGTCAATTTAGTAAGTTTGTCCAATCTGTATGGCAGAGTCCTGCATGTTAATACAATATTATATAACCTATGCAATCTGTATGGTATAGCATATGTTAATGAATAAAATTGGCAACTTTGTAAAGACCAGTGAAGAAAGAAAGCATACATTCCAACATAGAGCCCATTATGATACAGAAACACATTCATTTACACTATAAACTCATCCTGAGTCATCATATCATAGACAGACATAAATGATTAGAATTCATTCTCTGGAGCTGTATGTTCAGGTGACATCATAGAATGACTGCTCCCTCCAAACTACCAGCAATTATAACATTTCTCAAACATTGTTTAGTCTTCCTATAAATCTGCAACAGACCTACAATTTAATTAATGCACATTGGAAACAAAAAGCTTTTACCTTGGGCAAACCAATAAAGCACCAGCGGCACAAGAACAAGGTTGCAAAATTTGGCCATTGCTCTACAAGAGAGGAAGAATGAAGTGAGTGGCTGCCCTGCCCTCAGCAGAGGTTTTAAGGCTTGCTGGTGGTCCCACAGCTGTTCATGATCAGCCCTAATGAGTGGAAGAGTCGCTCACCTGTCTGTCATCATCACCTGTCTGTCATCACCTGTCCATGGGGCGACAGAGGTGTGGCGTTGGATCCCGGGCTCCCCCAGTGTCGATTGTCATAGTGTCCTTCTTGAGCAAGACACTGAACCCCTAATTGCTCCCGATGTGCAGGTTGGTGCCTTGCATTGTTTCCTCCGCCATCGGTGTATGAATGTGTGTGTGTGCATGGATGAATGTTATCTCTGTAAATCGCCTTGGATAAAGGTGCTATATAAATGCACCATTTACCATTTCATTATTTGGATGGGATGGCTTTAAAAAATATTTAATTATAAAATGTACTGACTGTTTATGGGTTATAGACAGAATCTGGAGGAGTAAAATGTGTTTTACAAACACATTTTGTAAACATTTTGTTTTATAGCATAAAACAAGGTTGCAAAGGGTTTTCCTTGGCCTCTAGGGAGTGTGAATGCAAAGTGTCATGCAGATTGGTGCAGTTAAGGTAAAAATGTCAAAATATGCCTCATGGTGGTGCTATAACAGGCCTGGACAATTTGGGGCAGAGGTTCATCATTGGCATCCAGGGGGTGTGTGTGCAAAGTTTGGCATCGTTTTATCCGGACAGTACTAGACCATGATGATTATATATTATGTCCAAGTGAATGTTGCTCTGTCAAATGTGTACTTGAGTTATAGTACTGGGTCAAATACTGGATTTAGAACATTCTTACTGCAAGTATTCAAAAGCATAGGCTAAATGCTTTAAAAACAGTTCAGAATTATTCAAAAGCACAAACTACAAAGTACATTTTATCCGTTATCTGCGGCGTAGTTTTCGGTCCAAAGTTGTTACTTTTTAGCAGACAATTGCACGAGTCCCTCCGATCCGAGTCCGAGTCGAGTAGCAAGTCATTTGGTCCAAGTCTCAAGCAAGTCTCAAGTTTTTCTGTTGTGGGCAAGTCAAGTCAAGTCGAGTCAAAAGGTTATGTCAAGTCGGGTCGAGTCACAAGGTTGTCGAGTCAAGTCGGGTCGAGTCACAAGGTTATGTCAAGTCAAGTCGGGTCGAGTCACAAGGTTGTCGAGTCAAGTCTGGTCGAGTCACAAGGTTATGTCAAGTCAAGTCGGGTCGAGTCACAAGGTTGTCGAGTCAAGTCGGGTCGAGTCACAAGGTTATGTCAAGTCAAGTCAAGTCGGGTCACAAGATTGTCGAGTTGAGTACTGTACTGTACTGTACTGTACTAGCTCTCCTCCCTGGCCTCTGTCTGTGTGTTAGGCTGCACAACAGTGACACTTGATGGTGGTGACAATAATTATGCTATTTCCGTGCTCGATATACAGGGACACAGGAGTTCACCTGTGTCCTTGTGTATTTATACTCCTGGTTTTTCTTTTCCTTTGTCAGAGCATTGTTTGTCAAATGTGTTTGCTCCTAGTGAATTCCCAGGGTATTTCTAGTTCATGTTTGCCTCGTGTTCCTGCTGTTCTTGGATTTTGGTAATAGACCTTCTGCAATGCCACTACTTTGCCTCTCTGCCTCTCCTGCACTTGGGTCCGAAAACCTCCTGCTCGTACTGTGACAATTTAAAGTGCTGATGGCAAATCGTGTTCATTTATGTACAGTAGCCTATACTGTTTATGTTTACTTGTAATTTACATGATTGTGTTTGTTTACATGGCTGTAATGTTGGATATGGAAAAAGTATTTGATTAGACAGCGGTCTGTTAACTCTGTTGACTTTGGCGGTCATTCAAAAATCACACCCATGTGAAATGAGCTGCTCAACAACACCGCTGGCTGGCTGCAGATAGTTGTAGTGCTTAGTGTGAATGGCCCTTTATAGGCTGCTCAGTGCCACTTTAGGTCACCCAGCGCCGGCGGTATTGCAGATTTTCGTACCCAGGCAGACAGATACACACGCGGCTAGTCATTGGAGCTGGTAGGCACCGCTCAAAAATGAGACCGATGAATGCCCAATCAGAATCAAGCTACCACCATCCTTCCGCAGAGGGCTGTCCTGGCCTGTGGCCCGGCAGCAGGATCCCTGCCCCGTGGGCCAACACCACAAAGCCCCTCAAACTCATTCAGGTCAGTGTAGGCATGGCGGTCACCATTTAGGGTCGCCAACTGTCTTTTGAAGTACAGAATCGTCCCTTAAAATCCCTGTTCTGAATCGGTGCAGTACCAAGTTAACTCAGGGATATATATATATATAAAATAGTAAATCTGTACACTTCAATAAACATAGGAAATTATTTAAACCCAAAACACTCAATCAATGTCAATAAATGCAACAAAGTCAATTTAAAGGTTCGTATTGAAAATAAATGCAATGCGATGCATACTTTATTTGTTTATTTGGACAGGACAATGCATATTATGGACAGTTGCTCTGGTTCATAGAAATATAATAGTTTACATAGAAATCAGTCAAATGGGCTTGTATAGAGGGAGGTAGCCTCGGAATCCCAGACGTTTTTATTTCCCAAAACCAATAACTGGCACCCGCTTCGAATGGGATCAGTGTATTGAAACGGGGAAAATCAGGTGCAATCAGGCCTTTCAATAGACTGAGTAGACGTCTACCCGTCTACTCAGGTGCTCAGTAGGTTGATTCCTTCCGATTGTGTCGGTTGATCTGTGCAGTTTAATGCATCGCATGCAGCTACTGGAGCGGTGCCGTGTCGTTAGTCAGAAGGTTCCTTGTTCCGAAATTACTATCCCTATCTCTAATCCTAACCTAAACATAACCGCAAGCACGGGAGCAGTGCATGTTCGATGTTACGGCTGCATTGAAAGGAATGATCACCTACTGAGCTCCAGTAGCTGCATGCGATGCATTAAACTGCACAGATCAACCGACACAATCGGAAGGAATCAACCTACTGAGCACCTGAGTAGACGGGTAGACGTCTACTCAGTCTATTGAAAGGCCTGATTTTCCCCGTTTCAATACACTGATCCCATTCGAAGCGGGAGCAACTGGCCCAAAAAATCTTCGGCCAGAGAACTTCTGGTCCCGCGGCGTTGGTCCCGTCATTGTCACGTTAATAATGTTGGTGCCGTCTGTGATAGTCGGCCCACCTCTCACCATGCTGCTGGTGTCAGTCATGAGGGCGTCGGTGGGATTCTCCATGGTGTTGTTGGGCAGACTCTTGCTGGGGGCGACGGGGATACAGCATCCTGTAGACAGGTTACCACAAGACATTGAGAGTTTTAATACAGCCATGACTTGAAGCTCATTTCTTCACAGGGGAATATAGCCACATTAAGTTAGAGCTATGTAATATGTAAGGGATAATATCTGGCTAGGTGGTCATTGTCGGGAGATAATTCACCGACAGGGAGTTTAACCACCGAGGCGAAGCCGAGGTGGTTACACTCCCTGAAGGTGAATTATATCCCAACAATGACCACCTAGCCAGATATTATCCCGCTTATTACATGGCTAACTAACATAAATTAATCCATTGATCCAAAACACAACAAAAAAAGTATTCCATAACTTCGCGCTGGCTGCGTCTGCCCAGCTGCAGGGCTGAAGCACTGTCGGAAAACAAGGAAGTGAGTTGATCAAATAGAATCCATTTTCGGGTCCAGCTGCTTCGTCTATTTCTCGCTCAAATGTTTTCAAAAACATTTTTAAGAGCAATGTTTAGCTGTAAATTACATTGTGTGTCAGTAGTGTGTGTGTTTACATGGCTGTTATGTTGGAAACGGCAGTAAATCAAGCGGGCGCAGCCGCGCAGCTGGTGGTGCTCAGAGGGTTTGATTAGGCAGCGGTCATTATACAGCGGAGCGGTCATTATCATGAGATAACTCACCGCTGAATTAAGCGATTGACCAATCAGAATCAAGCATTCAACCAAGCCATGTAATAATTGTCGATAGCACCGACTTAAAGTTTGTAAACTACAGAAGCAACACTGCAATCAAACTGGGGCAGCGGGGCTGATTAGCTTCAATGCCCTGCATGTAAAGGGATGGTTTACTTTAACAACAACAAAAGACTGTCTCAATAGGGAACTACTACTGGTCAAATTATTGGCTTAAGAATGCAACAAAAAATCTCCATGAATTCAAGTATCCATGGGGTCACCCCATGGATACTTGAATTGGGGTGAGTAATCTATAGAGAGAAAGTCATTTTGGGGGTGAACTAGATATATCTCTTTAAGTGCAGAGTACTATCATGCACAGCAGCTTCCTTAACAGGTCTTACAAATCATACTAATTAAAGCAGCACCATGTAACGTTTTGTGACCAAGTCAATTTAGTAAGTTTGTCCAATCTGTATGGCAGAGTCCTGCATGTTAATACAATATTATATAACCTATGCAATCTGTATGGTATAGCATATGTTAATGAATAAAATTGGCAACTTTGTAAAGACCAGTGAAGAAAGAAAGCATACATTCCAACATAGAGCCCATTATGATACAGAAACACATTCATTTACACTATAAACTCATCCTGAGTCATCATATCATAGACAGACATAAATGATTAGAATTCATTCTCTGGAGCTGTATGTTCAGGTGACATCATAGAATGACTGCTCCCTCCAAACTACCAGCAATTATAACATTTCTCAAACATTGTTTAGTCTTCCTATAAATCTGCAACAGACCTACAATTTAATTAATGCACATTGGAAACAAAAAGCTTTTACCTTGGGCAAACCAATAAAGCACCAGCGGCACAAGAACAAGGTTGCAAAATTTGGCCATTGCTCTACAAGAGAGGAAGAATGAAGTGAGTGGCTGCCCTGCCCTCAGCAGAGGTTTTAAGGCTTGCTGGTGGTCCCACAGCTGTTCATGATCAGCCCTAATGAGTGGAAGAGTCGCTCACCTGTCTGTCATCATCACCTGTCTGTCATCACCTGTCCATGGGGCGACAGAGGTGTGGCGTTGGATCCCGGGCTCCCCCAGTGTCGATTGTCATAGTGTCCTTCTTGAGCAAGACACTGAACCCCTAATTGCTCCCGATGTGCAGGTTGGTGCCTTGCATTGTTTCCTCCGCCATCGGTGTATGAATGTGTGTGTGTGCATGGATGAATGTTATCTCTGTAAATCGCCTTGGATAAAGGTGCTATATAAATGCACCATTTACCATTTCATTATTTGGATGGGATGGCTTTAAAAAATATTTAATTATAAAATGTACTGACTGTTTATGGGTTATAGACAGAATCTGGAGGAGTAAAATGTGTTTTACAAACACATTTTGTAAACATTTTGTTTTATAGCATAAAACAAGGTTGCAAAGGGTTTTCCTTGGCCTCTAGGGAGTGTGAATGCAAAGTGTCATGCAGATTGGTGCAGTTAAGGTAAAAATGTCAAAATATGCCTCATGGTGGTGCTATAACAGGCCTGGACAATTTGGGGCAGAGGTTCATCATTGGCATCCAGGGGGTGTGTGTGCAAAGTTTGGCATCGTTTTATCCGGACAGTACTAGACCATGATGATTATATATTATGTCCAAGTGAATGTTGCTCTGTCAAATGTGTACTTGAGTTATAGTACTGGGTCAAATACTGGATTTAGAACATTCTTACTGCAAGTATTCAAAAGCATAGGCTAAATGCTTTAAAAACAGTTCAGAATTATTCAAAAGCACAAACTACAAAGTACATTTTATCCGTTATCTGCGGCGTAGTTTTCGGTCCAAAGTTGTTACTTTTTAGCAGACAATTGCACGAGTCCCTCCGATCCGAGTCCGAGTCGAGTAGCAAGTCATTTGGTCCAAGTCTCAAGCAAGTCTCAAGTTTTTCTGTTGTGGGCAAGTCAAGTCAAGTCGAGTCAAAAGGTTATGTCAAGTCGGGTCGAGTCACAAGGTTGTCGAGTCAAGTCGGGTCGAGTCACAAGGTTATGTCAAGTCAAGTCGGGTCGAGTCACAAGGTTGTCGAGTCAAGTCTGGTCGAGTCACAAGGTTATGTCAAGTCAAGTCGGGTCGAGTCACAAGGTTGTCGAGTCAAGTCGGGTCGAGTCACAAGGTTATGTCAAGTCAAGTCAAGTCGGGTCACAAGATTGTCGAGTTGAGTACTGTACTGTACTGTACTGTACTAGCTCTCCTCCCTGGCCTCTGTCTGTGTGTTAGGCTGCACAACAGTGACACTTGATGGTGGTGACAATAATTATGCTATTTCCGTGCTCGATATACAGGGACACAGGAGTTCACCTGTGTCCTTGTGTATTTATACTCCCCTGGTTTTTCTTTTCCTTTGTCAGAGCATTGTTTGTCAAATGTGTTTGCTCCTAGTGAATTCCCAGGGTATTTCTAGTTCATGTTTGCCTCGTGTTCCTGCTGTTCTTGGATTTTGGTAATAGACCTTCTGCAATGCCACTACTTTGCCTCTCTGCCTCTCCTGCACTTGGGTCCGAAAACCTCCTGCTCGTACTGTGACAATTTAAAGTGCTGATGGCAAATCGTGTTCATTTATGTACAGTAGCCTATACTGTTTATGTTTACTTGTAATTTACATGATTGTGTTTGTTTACATGGCTGTAATGTTGGATATGGAAAAAGTATTTGATTAGACAGCGGTCTGTTAACTCTGTTGACTTTGGCGGTCATTCAAAAATCACACCCATGTGAAATGAGCTGCTCAACAACACCGCTGGCTGGCTGCAGATAGTTGTAGTGCTTAGTGTGAATGGCCCTTTATAGGCTGCTCAGTGCCACTTTAGGTCACCCAGCGCCGGCGGTATTGCAGATTTTCGTACCCAGGCAGACAGATACACACGCGGCTAGTCATTGGAGCTGGTAGGCACCGCTCAAAAATGAGACCGATGAATGCCCAATCAGAATCAAGCTACCACCATCCTTCCGCAGAGGGCTGTCCTGGCCTGTGGCCCGGCAGCAGGATCCCTGCCCCGTGGGCCAACACCACAAAGCCCCTCAAACTCATTCAGGTCAGTGTAGGCATGGCGGTCACCATTTAGGGTCGCCAACTGTCTTTTGAAGTACAGAATCGTCCCTTAAAATCCCTGTTATGAATCGGTACAGTACCAAGTTAACTCAGGGATATATATATATATAAAATAGTAAATCTGTACACTTCAATAAACATAGGAAATTATTTAAACCCAAAACACTCAATCAATGTCAATAAATGCAACAAAGTCAATTTAAAGGTTCGTATTGAAAATAAATGCAATGCGATGCATACTTTATTTGTTTATTTGGACAGGACAATGCATATTATGGACAGTTGCTCTGGTTCATAGAAATATAATAGTTTACATAGAAATCAGTCAAATGGGCTTGTATAGAGGGAGGTAGCCTCGGAATCCCAGACGTTTTTATTTCCCAAAACCAATAACTGGCACCCGCTTCGAATGGGATCAGTGTATTGAAACGGGGAAAATCAGGTGCAATCAGGCCTTTCAATAGACTGAGTAGACGTCTACCCGTCTACTCAGGTGCTCAGTAGGTTGATTCCTTCCGATTGTGTCGGTTGATCTGTGCAGTTTAATGCATCGCATGCAGCTACTGGAGCGGTGCCGTGTCGTTAGTCAGAAGGTTCCTTGTTCCGAAATTACTATCCCTATCTCTAATCCTAACCTAAACATAACCGCAAGCACGGGAGCAGTGCATGTTCGATGTTACGGCTGCATTGAAAGGAATGATCACCTACTGAGCTCCAGTAGCTGCATGCGATGCATTAAACTGCACAGATCAACCGACACAATCGGAAGGAATCAACCTACTGAGCACCTGAGTAGACGGGTAGACGTCTACTCAGTCTATTGAAAGGCCTGATTTTCCCCGTTTCAATACACTGATCCCATTCGAAGCGGGAGCAACTGGCCCAAAAAATCTTCGGCCAGAGAACTTCTGGTCCCGCGGCGTTGGTCCCGTCATTGTCACGTTAATAATGTTGGTGCCGTCTGTGATAGTCGGCCCACCTCTCACCATGCTGCTGGTGTCAGTCATGAGGGTGTCGGTGGGATTCTCCATGGTGTTGTTGGGCAGACTCTTGCTGGGGGCGACGGGGATACAGCATCCTGTAGACAGGTTACCACAAGACATTGAGAGTTTTAATACAGCCATGACTTGAAGCTCATTTCTTCACAGGGGAATATAGCCACATTAAGTTAGAGCTATGTAATATTTGTCGATAGCACCGACTTAAAGTTTGTAAACTACAGAAGCAACACTGCAATCAAACTGGGGCAGCGGGGCTGATTAGCTTCAATGCCCTGCATGTAAAGGGATGGTTTACTTTAACAACAACAAAAGACTGTCTCAATAGGGAACTACTACTGGTCAAATTATTGGCTTAAGAATGCAACAAAAAATCTCCATGAATTCAAGTATCCATGGGGTCACCCCATGGATACTTGAATTGGGGTGAGTAATCTATAGAGAGAAAGTCATTTTGGGGGTGAACTAGATATATCTCTTTAAGTGCAGAGTACTATCATGCACAGCAGCTTCCTTAACAGGTCTTACAAATCATACTAATTAAAGCAGCACCATGTAACGTTTTGTGACCAAGTCAATTTAGTAAGTTTGTCCAATCTGTATGGCAGAGTCCTGCATGTTAATACAATATTATATAACCTATGCAATCTGTATGGTATAGCATATGTTAATGAATAAAATTGGCAACTTTGTAAAGACCAGTGAAGAAAGAAAGCATACATTCCAACATAGAGCCCATTATGATACAGAAACACATTCATTTACACTATAAACTCATCCTGAGTCATCATATCATAGACAGACATAAATGATTAGAATTCATTCTCTGGAGCTGTATGTTCAGGTGACATCATAGAATGACTGCTCCCTCCAAACTACCAGCAATTATAACATTTCTCAAACATTGTTTAGTCTTCCTATAAATCTGCAACAGACCTACAATTTAATTAATGCACATTGGAAACAAAAAGCTTTTACCTTGGGCAAACCAATAAAGCACCAGCGGCACAAGAACAAGGTTGCAAAATTTGGCCATTGCTCTACAAGAGAGGAAGAATGAAGTGAGTGGCTGCCCTGCCCTCAGCAGAGGTTTTAAGGCTTGCTGGTGGTCCCACAGCTGTTCATGATCAGCCCTAATGAGTGGAAGAGTCGCTCACCTGTCTGTCATCATCACCTGTCTGTCATCACCTGTCCATGGGGCGACAGAGGTGTGGCGTTGGATCCCGGGCTCCCCCAGTGTCGATTGTCATAGTGTCCTTCTTGAGCAAGACACTGAACCCCTAATTGCTCCCGATGTGCAGGTTGGTGCCTTGCATTGTTTCCTCCGCCATCGGTGTATGAATGTGTGTGTGTGCATGGATGAATGTTATCTCTGTAAATCGCCTTGGATAAAGGTGCTATATAAATGCACCATTTACCATTTCATTATTTGGATGGGATGGCTTTAAAAAATATTTAATTATAAAATGTACTGACTGTTTATGGGTTATAGACAGAATCTGGAGGAGTAAAATGTGTTTTACAAACACATTTTGTAAACATTTTGTTTTATAGCATAAAACAAGGTTGCAAAGGGTTTTCCTTGGCCTCTAGGGAGTGTGAATGCAAAGTGTCATGCAGATTGGTGCAGTTAAGGTAAAAATGTCAAAATATGCCTCATGGTGGTGCTATAACAGGCCTGGACAATTTGGGGCAGAGGTTCATCATTGGCATCCAGGGGGTGTGTGTGCAAAGTTTGGCATCGTTTTATCCGGACAGTACTAGACCATGATGATTATATATTATGTCCAAGTGAATGTTGCTCTGTCAAATGTGTACTTGAGTTATAGTACTGGGTCAAATACTGGATTTAGAACATTCTTACTGCAAGTATTCAAAAGCATAGGCTAAATGCTTTAAAAACAGTTCAGAATTATTCAAAAGCACAAACTACAAAGTACATTTTATCCGTTATCTGCGGCGTAGTTTTCGGTCCAAAGTTGTTACTTTTTAGCAGACAATTGCACGAGTCCCTCCGATCCGAGTCCGAGTCGAGTAGCAAGTCATTTGGTCCAAGTCTCAAGCAAGTCTCAAGTTTTTCTGTTGTGGGCAAGTCAAGTCAAGTCGAGTCAAAAGGTTATGTCAAGTCGGGTCGAGTCACAAGGTTGTCGAGTCAAGTCGGGTCGAGTCACAAGGTTATGTCAAGTCAAGTCGGGTCGAGTCACAAGGTTGTCGAGTCAAGTCCGGTCGAGTCACAAGGTTATGTCAAGTCAAGTCGGGTCGAGTCACAAGGTTGTCGAGTCAAGTCGGGTCGAGTCACAAGGTTATGTCAAGTCAAGTCAAGTCGGGTCACAAGATTGTCGAGTTGAGTACTGTACTGTACTGTACTGTACTGTACTGTACTGTACTGTACTGTACTGTACTGTACTGTACTGTACTGTACTGTACTGTACTGTACTGTACTGTACTAGCTCTCCTCCCTGGCCTCTGTCTGTGTGTTAGGCTGCACAACAGTGACACTTGATGGTGGTGACAATAATTATGCTATTTCCGTGCTCGAATACAGGGACACAGGGACACACACAAGTCACACATAGCTGTCTATAGTGGTTGCACCACTCAAAAAACAGGAAAAGAACACTTATGCCAGGGTTCCCCAATAGGCGGCCCGCGGGCCATTTGCGGCCCGCGGAGCGCCCCCTGGCGGCCCGCGGAAGAATTTTTTTTTTGGGGGGGGGTGTCCCAGATATAAATGGCATTAAATGGGGGTCACTAGCCTATGCATGTCAAACTGGGCATTCTTTTCAAATGGGGTCCTGCCCTGAAAATGAATTTTCAGGGCAAGACCTCGACCTCACGCGTGCGGACTCGGCCCCCAGCCTGGTACCCTAGTCAAAATATGGCCCTCGAGGAAAATTAATTGGGGAACCCTGACTTATGCCAATATCAAACTTATGCCAATTACAATATGTAAAATCACAATATCCAGTCTAATTATATGAATATAATACTGATGCCCTGCCCATGCACAGACAGGCCTAAAGCAAGTACAAAAAGAATACAAAATAAAATATAATAATAATAATAATAATAATAATAATAATATATTATTATTATTATTATGACAATTAAAAAGCAAAAATAAAGAAATAAGACTTTCCCATTCAGACACAGAAGTACAGGCCTGTGTCTGCATTAAATTGTCTTAAGGAAAAAGGAAATACCTCATGTCACTCACTGCCACACATTTGTCTCAGTTAATTTTAAGCTCTGTATAGGAAATCAAAATGTTCTGTTGTACTTGTAGTGTAGTTTGTTAAAGACGTTGGGAAGCTTAACGATGTTTAATTGACTACAGGCGATAGAGTGAGAGACAACGCGACCGCGTCGTCAACTCCCCATGTTCAGCTGTGCCTATGGGACAAGTGGATGTTTTTCTTTTCCTTTTTTTTTTGATGATCACAACTTAAGTTAGCGTCTTGTGTTGTTGTTGTTGTTGCTGAATTAAGGACTTTTCAAATGGAATAATTTATTTGGAACAATAAAACAAGACAGGTAAGAGGAAAGTAGGAAAGGAAGTTTGCACCCGACGGACAAGCTTATTGTTCAACTGTGTAAAACATGCGTGGCTCACGCAGTTTATCAATTTGACCCAACATGAAACCTGCATTTAACAGTGAATGGCCGGACAGGCCGGTTACATCGGGGCTCCACTGGGCGCGTCAGCGTCGCGTCTCCGTCACCGTCAGGGAATGTTCCCTTTTTAATCAATGAAGGGTGGCTCCACTGCCCGTGTTGCGTGACATTAACGCGTGCATTAAAATTTAACCGGTGCGTTTTTTGACCCACGCGACGGAGACGCAACGCGTCCGGTGGAGCCCTGGCGTTACTTAAGTTGTCCGAGTCAGCTTGTCTCAAGTCGAGTCGAGTCTGGAGTCATTGTCTTCCAAGTCAAGTCGAGTCTCAAGTTTTTACCCTTGAGTCCAAGTCGAGTTGCAAGTCGTCAAATCAATGACTCGAGTCGGACTCGAGTCGAGTCATCATGACTCGAGTCCAATACTCTGCTTTTTAGGAGATGCATAGCATAGCATGTGTTCTGATAGATCCAATATACACTTATACAGTAGTTATATTTAGTCACAAGCTCTTGTTGGTACTTTACATTGTCTCTTTTTGTTGTTGTTGTTGCAAAAATAGCAGATCTTCAAGCTCGCAGACTAACTTATTTTTTGCTACTTTTGTGTGTCACTGTAGTATGATGAAATACATACAGGGCATTCATTTGCAGGAACATGGAGAATATGGAGGTTTCCGCCCGTCCGACAGCATCAATGTGGGGGAATCTTCACCATGCCGCTATTCTGCGCGCTGGCACTGCAGAGCCGTGACAAAACAAAGTGTTATCGCCTGAGGACTCAAAGAAGTGTTTCACAAACAACTTGGAGCTCAATACACTTAAGAATGCTGGAATGAGAAATGATTGATCTCCGTTAAGAACTTCCCCTGTTGATCAGTTGATCAATACTATACATTTGCATGTAGAAAGGTGAGCTGTCGAGGCACTCGCAGTGGTATAGGGCCGAGGGCGGCATGACATTGGTACGACCTCCCGTTAGTTCGACCATTACTAACCTTACTAACCCTATCTCTAACACTAACCTAAACATAACCGCAAGCACGGGAGCAGCGCATGTTCGCCAACCTTAATGCATTTTCGCCAACCTTAATGCATGTTCTCCAACCTTAATGCATGTTCTCCAACCTTAATGCATGTTCGCCAACCTTAAAGGCGTAGTGAAACGGAAATGGTCTCAAGTTGAAACACCACTATGAAGTTTCTGAGCCAATCAGAGCGTCGCATCCCTTCAGGGAATGGGACGGTAGCTAGGGACGGGTAGCTATGCTACACAGGACAGCGTGTGGATGTTTGTTTACAAATCAGATAGTCAGCCAGCTTTACCAGTTTACACTTAATGTGGCTTATTTCTACCCTATAATGTTTTCAGATACATTTTTAGCGTGATGATTAAGTTGAAACCGAGTAATATACTCTCTGGATGTTATCTTGAATGGGAATAAAAACGAAAGATTTCTGTAATCAGTAGCAGCTGTGCAGCCTGTGCTGGACGGATGCGGAGATATGGGGAATTAAACTGGTGAGCTTCATTTTGATTGGCTTTTATCGATGTTGGCCTCGACACGTCATCACGCAGCACGTTTTCGTTTTCAGGAAGTAATAAAACATATTTTTTTATGGACTTTTGATATACAAACACACAAAAATGAGAATTTTCACATTGTATTGGCATCCATTGTTAGGTATGCCCATATGATGACCATAGATATGGTCTAAAAGTGTGAAAAACGTATTTTTCATTTCACTACACCTAATAATGCATGTTCTCCAACCTTAATGCATGTTCTCCAACCTTAATGCATGTTCTCCAACCTTAATGCATGTTCGCCAACCTTAATGCATGTTCGCCAACCTTAATGCATGTTCTCCAACCTTAATGCATGTTCTCCAACCTTAATCCATGTTCTCCAACCTTAATGCATGTTCGCCAACCTTAATGCATGTTCGCCAACCTTAATGCATGTTCGCCAACCTTAATGCATGTTCGCCAACCTTAATGCACGTTCGCCAACCTTAATGCATTTTCACCAACCTTAATGCATGTTCGCCAACCTTAATGCAAGTTCGCCAACCTTAATGCATGTTCGCCAACCTTAATGCACTTTCGCCAACCTTAATGCATGTTCGCCAACCTTAATGCATTTTCGCCAACCTTAATGCATGTTCGCCAACCTTAATGCATGTTCACCAACCTTAATGCATGTTCGCCAATCTTAATGCATGTTCGCCAACCTTAATGCATGTTCGCCAAACTTAATGCATGTTCGCTAACCTTAATGCATGTTCACCAACCTTAATGCATGTTCACCAACCTTAATGCATGTTCGCCAACCTTAATGCATGTTCTCCAACCTTAATGCATGTTCACCAACCTTAATGCATGTTCACCAACCTTAATGCATGTTCACCAACCTTAATGCATGTTCGCCAACCTTAATGCATGTTCACCAACCTTAATGCATGTTCGCCAACCTTAATGCATGTTCTTCAGGCATGAAGAAGGTCAATAGACCGAAAGCTTGCAAATAAATAAAAAATACCCGATTGTGCGCAGATTTGAGTGTGTGGAGCCTCCGTTTATTTTTCATACAATACTCCGCTGAAACGAATATTCTTTGCTTAGATATTCAGTGTAAGGTGCTTACAATGCCAGAGAGACGTTGGTTGCAGTGGCAGATTTGTTGATTTGTTTACACTTTTCAGATAATCTAGTCGTACAATCTGACCTGTTTGGTTGTTCAGAGAGAGAAAGAGAGAGAGAGAATACATTTCTAGCTAGGCATGCCGCCGTTACTGCTG
>NC_136801.1:36447185-36459685 GCF_951216825.1 Electrona antarctica | reverse complement strand
GCAGAGGTTCATCGTTGGCATCCAGGGAGTGTGTGTGCAAAGTTTGGCATCGACCGGGTTAGCGGTGCCGGAGATTAGCTGGTAACGGACGGACGGAAGGACGGACGGACGGACGGACACACACACGGACGGACGGACGGACACACACACGGACGGAGTGCAAAACATACTCTCTCCCCATGCCTTCGGCCTGGTGGAGACAATGAAAGCCTGCATGGGTACCGAGGCTAACTTTAAATTGAATTATTTACCTTACTATACACTGACACCAAGCTAGACAGGAACGCCCAAAAACGTCACATCCGGTTTTAGCCTGCATGGGGTAAGAATTTTCTATGGCTGCCAATGCAACTTGGTCTAATCCTTAATCACATACGGACAAACATCTATGCCGATGCTATCTAACTTGCGGAGGTAGCGTGCCTTGTCCACGGGCAAAAGATCTTTCGACGTATGGCATTGCAAATATGTTTGATAATCGCTACTCTGCTCAATATTGTTTTGAAAATGCCGCAAATTGCATTGCAGGGAACGAGCGCAAATCACAACTTCCCCAGGGGGTGGGCGGAGTCACCGTTTGAGGCGCTGATTACGCGCCGTGGTGTCAGTGTATATCTTACCTTACGCGATACCTACAGTAGGCCTACCTAGTGCCTGGAGAAGACGGCCCCTGAAAAAGAAAAGTGGCAATTTAAGTTATTATCACCTGATGAACTCTTATCTGAACAAATGCATTTTCCTGTGTATTGTAAATAAATGATGGGGCTCACTTGGCTCCTTTCTAAATAGTCTATACACATCTGCATGTTTTAATAAGTGTCTGTGTGCGTTGAGCACGTGCACGCAAATGCGCGTGCATGTGTGCACGCATGTCTCATGGGGCGTCCCCCCCCACTTCGAAAAGTATAGCACTGCAACACTGCCCAATAGGAGATGTTAAAAGCGTCCAGCACGGCCCACCCATCTGACCACTTAAGACGGCAGCATGTTCATTTAAACCCCTTAAACCCAGCAGCCTTATTGTGGGGAAGGTGTTTCTCCCAAAACAGCAGCTCGACAAGCTCGCAATGCGTTGCGGAGTGAGCTTGTCGTCGGTCATCTAGTTTCAGCTAAAAGCTTTCCCAACAATAACAGAAATCAGAAAAATACTTAGCATATGTAGCCCGTAACCAGGTCAGCGGCATTGTGGTTAGAGTTCAAGGTTCAAGGTTGTCTTTATTTGTCTCCCTTGGGAGAAATTTGTCTTGGAGACAGAGTCACAGCTGCATACAAATAACAGACACGTTCACATACGAAAAGGAAAAACACCATGAAACACCCAACATACACAAAACAGAGATATTGCACACATTCCCTTGATAAAGTGCAACTATAGTCAGTAAAGTGCATTCGGCAATCTCTGATTGAGCATTTTGATTGACAGGGGAACAGAAGAGTGTTTAAATCTATTATACACATACCGTGGAGTTCTATACCTCCTACTGCCATATACCCTCACAACAAATATGCAGTAATCCTGGTCTCTACTGCCTCCCCCTGGCCAGCCGGGGCACCTGATGGAGGGGAAAGGAACTGGTCGGAATAACGTGTTCCCTCCACAAGCTATACGTCCAACTGGGGAAACTCCCCGCTGTCAGGTGAAAAGAAACGGCTTGGACTCGGAGGTCAGTCCGTTGCTCTCCCCAGGTTGGCAGAGGGTGACAGAGTGTAGAGGCCAGGATTACATTAGATAATTGATACTCGGTGAAAAAAATGGGCTACTAAATCGTGGGATAAAAAACAAACCAAAAAAAGAGTGTCTGCCCTGAAACTGCATGGGAGGTGGTTACCCTGGCCCGCCGGGTATAACAAACATAACAAAGACTATAAGAATGGGACCCAGTGTCTCCTTTCTTATGGAACTAAGATTGAGGGCACTAAGTCCCTGCGACATACCAACGCCATGTCCAGGGAGTGTTCTTGTACATCAAGCTGCCTCACGCTACAGAAAAGGCTCCTGCCCTATATGGCCCGGCGAGGCTTAACTTTGACTTTTATATAGGGACGGAGGGACTACGGCTGATGGATAAATTGATGTGGTTTACACACCATTTCAAGTTGGTCATACCACCATATCTGTTTGTCCGGTCAGAGAGGTCCCTATCATATTTTACTTTGGCCTAGCCCCATAGCTGTTTGTTGTTTTGTCCCCGTCCTGTTGTCCATTTCAGTCCCATCCTGTTGTTTGTAGGGCCTACCACTCTTAGGCTTCACTCACACCTGCACAACAGATTGTTGTATAGCTGATGCATGAGACTTGTTGACTGTTGCAAGCTCGCAATGCATTTCCAATGGAAGTCACATGGTTTGACACAACATTTTTGTTGTATGAGGGGGAGGGGGGCAGTCGAAAAGCAGCCGAAAGCCGTACAACAAAAATGTTGTGTCAAACCAAACCAAGTGTCAAACTATGTGACTTCCATTGGAAATGCATTGGGGCGGCCATGACACTTACCCTTTGTTTACATCTACCATGCAACATTGTTGTATGCTAGATGTATAGGTGTGAGTGAGGCCTAAGTATACATCTCTGTCACCTATACTGTCTATACAGCGCTTACTGACTTTTCTCTCCAGCTTGTTAGGCGTGATATTACAGGACAATTTTTTCATTTAAGTCGGCATGCAGCTGCCGCGTTATCAAATACTCTAGATAGCGTGACCTTGTTACTATGAGCGTGAGACAGCAAAAACACCTCTGACACTTCACAGGTTGTCAGGGCAACGCATTCATCTTCATGGGAGTCTGCAGGACATCCCATCTACATCACTACGCCACAACCATCTTCACTTCATTGGGCCAATAATCCGAGATGGCCATGGTTCTCCTCCACGTGGATCCCTGCCAGCTCATCGTCAACGTGTGGAAGGCTTCTCATCCAATCACGACAGTCCAACAACTCTGAACTAACAACAACAAACTGACGTCATATTCTCCTTAAAAACTATGGGCACACTTCAGAAGATTATTCTGAATCATTCTGACATTTGGATTAATTTCTGAAAAATTGCATTGTGTAAATGTACTTACACATTTCTTGTAGAATTGATTTATCTTCACTAAACTTTAAACTTTAGAATTAGTCTCTCTCCGAATACACAGCATAATTCTAAAAACCCAATCGCTTGGACACGAAAAGAAGGATTTATTTTCGTGGAGTCTGCAAAATTATTCACTTTGGGTATTCAAAAGTATTAAACAACTAAAAGGTTTTTATAACTATTTGGGTAAATTACATGGGTAAAGGCTTTACACGCCTGAGTACATTTGAGTAATAGGATTACTTTCTTGAGTATGTTCACATTCTGGTATGAGTTTGTTCACAAACGGTGCCAACACAAACATTAAACGCCATTAACAATAAAGAGACAATATGACGTAATGAGGCACATTGTCAATGGCGTTTACAAAACAAACATTGAACTAAAGACAAACATTAAACCTGTGTGTATAGGAGGGGCTAGAGCGCACCTCCAAAAGAAAAAGAAAAACGTTTTAAAATAGTTCAACTATTCGACGCGTTGTCAGCTTGTAGATCGGCTATTTTAACCCATTTTGGGCGGGAACCCCTTTTGGTGTTAGCATTATGTTATGCTTTAGCTATTGAAAAATAGCAGATCTACAAGCTCATAGCGCGCCACCGAGTGGCGCGCTACGAGCTTGTAGGTCTGCTATTTTTGAAAAATCGTGAAAATATTTATTTCAGAAAACTGGAGGATTTAGAAGATTTTTTTTAAATTTCGAACCCTAAATGGGTTAAAAAGGTATTTTTCAAAATAGTAACAAATGGCAAATACTTTTAAGGATAATGGGTAAGAGGTGGCACAAGATATAGGCCTTTGTGTTGTGTCTGCAGTAATCTGCAAACATCCTCATGACTCAAAGGATGAGAATTCTCCATTCTATGCTGTTCCTGGTCTTTTCCTGTGGTATGCTATTCTATTGATATGCACGTCTATTGTATTCTATTCTATTGATATGGATATTGTATTCTAGTCAGACAAAGAGGTATAGGGAGATGGGAGACTGCAGAGCAAGAGAGATGAGATCGCAAAGGTTGATGGCCATGAAGCCACAGGGACATGGTGACACGCACGCACGTACGCATGTGTGCACGTGCACTGCACACGCACGCACGCACACACACACACAGACAGCCAGTTAGTGTTCTGTTGTGTTGACTCCTTTCAATTCCCACATCTCTGGTGGAATTAGCAACCTCCATCTCACCCCACTCTGTCCTTGCTTCGAGTAAAAACCTGTACTCTTCATCACTGTGTATGCGCACGCACGCACGCACCCACGCACGCACGCACGCACGCACGCACACACAGCAATGTGACGAGCGAAAAAGGTAGGGAGATAAAAAAAGGGGGGGGGGGATCATCCAGGCCCCCAAAGTATCCCTAAGCTTGGCATTGAAGAACTGCATGCGGGGGAGCTGCTGCTCTCATTAGCTGGGGGTCTACACTGTACCATATAGTCTCTCTCTCTCTCTCTCTCTCTCTCTCTCTCTCTCTCTCTCTCTCCTCATTTGTCCAGATGTGGACTGGGGGAGCCACAAAAGGATATTGAATATGCGTGTTGTTGAAAGACCCCCCCCACCCCCACCACCCCAACCTCCCATTACTAAAAAGATGCTCTTCCATTCCCTCTCTCTCCCCCTCGCCCATTCCCTCTCTCACTCCCTCGCCCATTCCCTCTCTCTCCCCCTCGCCCATTCCCTCTCTCACTCCCTCGGCCATTCCCTCTCTCACTCCCTCGCCCATTCCCTCTCTCTCCCCCTCGCCCATTCCCTCTCTCACTCCCTCGCCATTCCCTCTCTCACTCCCTCGCCCATTCCCTCTCTCTCCCCCTCGCCCATTCCCTCTCTCACTCCCTCGGCCATTCCCTCTCTCACTCCCTCGCCCATTCCCTCTCTCACTCCCTCGCCCATTCCCTCTCACTCCCTCGCCCATTCCCTCTCTCTCCCCCTCGCCCATTCCCTCTCACTCCCTCGGCCATTCCCTCTCTCACTCCCTCGCCCATTCCCTCTCTCTCCCCCTCGCCCATTCCCTCTCACTCCCTCGGCCATTCCCTCTCTCACTCCCTCGCCCATTCCCTATCTCATCCCCTCTCTCTCCCCCTCGCCCATTCCCTCTCACTCCCCCTCGCCCATTCCCTCTCTCACTCCCTCGCCCATTCCCTCTCTCACTGCCCATTCCCTCTCTCTCCCCCTCTCTCATTCCCTCTCTCTCCCCCTCGCCCATTCCCTCTCTCACTCCCTCGCCCATTCCCTCTCTCATTCCCTCTTTCTCCCCCTCGTCCATTCCCTCTCTCTCTCCCTCGCCCATTCCCTCTCTCTCCCCCTCGCCCATTCCCTCTCTCTCCCCCTCGTCCATTCCCTCTCTCACTCCCTCGCCCATTCCCTCTCTCTCCCCCTCGCCCATTCCCTCTCTCTCCCCCTCGTCCATTCCCTCTCTCTCCCCCTCGCCCATTCCCTCTCTCTCCCCCTCTCTCATTCCCTCTCTCTCCCCCTCGTCCATTCCCTCTCTCACTCCCTCGGCCATTCCCTAACTCATTCCCTCTCTCTCCCCCTCGTCCATTCCCTCTCTCTCCCCCTCGCCCATTCCCTCTCTCACTCCCTCGCCCATTCCCTCTCTCATTCCCTCTCTCTCCCCCTCGTCCATTCCCTCTCTCTCTCTCCCTCGCCAAATTCCCTCTCTCTCCCCCTCGTCCATTCCCTCTCTCTCTCCCTCGCCCATTCCCTCTCTCATTCCCTGGCGGTGTCATCACCATATCGATCTCTAAATCTTCGGGTCAGAAAACCTTGTATCTCCATTATTTTGACTACTACGTTGTTTTGCGTTTCAAATTACTTGTCCGTCAATGAATGCCGCGTCCGTGCCTCTTCGGCAAGAGTTGCTATCTTCACTATTTCATTCAATCTTTTTTTATTTAAAAATAAAAACTCGTTTAGGACATACAAGGTTTCTTAAACCAAACAGGGATATGAGCTCCCCGGCATCAGAGGTAATATTTTGTGACAGAATTTCGCTGGCTATTAGCCTGCCGAGAGGTGCCTAGCTCCCTCCGACGATCAGTGAGGAGGGGGAGGTCCCCCCCGCTCCACCCCCCCCTCCCCTCTCTCTCTCTCTCTCTCTCTCTCTCTCTCTCCCGCTCTTCTTGCAACCCAGCTGTTATCATTTTAGCCAAAGAGACAAGTGTCACACGCACGCACGCACGCACGCATGCACAGCGAGCAGTGCGAGCACACAGCACACACGCACACCGAGCACACCGAGCGTTGGTAACCAAATGGACCCTTATAGATCTCTAACTCTTGAGAGCATAAAATTAAACCAAATGGAACCATACGGGTCCATTTGGTTTGGTTTCATTTTAACGCTCATTTTATGCTCTCTAAATTCTCAAACATCTGTATTGCTTAATTTCCAAGATGTCTACACAAGTCTACACAAAGTATACATGTAAAATAATTGTTATTTTGATCAACGTTTGCCTGTTATCTCTCAATGGTACCACATCAATACAGCATGGAATTGTGGACAAAATCTTATCCAATGAGGCTCAAATGGTGATCCCAGCTAAATGATGGAGAAAAAGAAATGGACCTCTTTAACTCTTGAGAGAGTAAATCTGGCAACACCTGCACTTACTTAACAGTTATATGTTCAAAAAGTCTACACAATTAGAGGAATGTAGAATAATTGTTATTTTGATCAACGTTTGCCTGTTATCTCTCTCAATGAACATCAACACAGCATGGAATTGTGGACAAAATCTTATCCAACATATAACAAAATATTCACAGTTTTGGGTCTGAGAGGCAAAATGTGATCAAATGGTGGTCCGTGGCTCAAAATGCTGAAATCTAACATTCTTCTAACCGTAAACCAGACATTGTTTTCTTACGAGAACCAGGAAAATGGTCCTCACAATGTTAATGTCTGGTATTCTACTACTGTATAAAGGCATAGTATAAGCACAAACCAAACCACACTTGCACACACATACACACACATCCACACACACACACACACACACGCATGCATACATTACACACACGCACACTTGCACAGCTACAGACACGCACGTGCGTGCGTGCGTGCGTGCGTGCGTGCGTGCGTGCGTGCGTGCGTTTAAGGAGGCAGTGGAGCAGTGGCTCTGGGGAGATGAGGGGGAGTCTGCCATCGTCGCTTTACACGCCAATACTTCACCCCACAAGCAATAAGTGAAGGATCACAGCAATACACTGTGTAACCAAAAACACACACATACACACAAGACCCAGAGCGCTATACTCAACCAGAGAGAGAGAGAGAGAGTGAGAGAGAGGCAGAGACGCACGCACGCACGCACGCACGCACGCACGCACGCACGCACGCACGCACGCACACGCACACACGCACACACACAAAGAGAAGTGGATATGGAAGGAGAGAGAGAGAGAGAGAGAGAGAGAGAGAGACTCTAGGGGGTGAGATCAGTTCATTGGCCTGGGGCCTGCCTGAGTGCATGGGGACAGACTGGGCTAGTAGTGCCTCAGCGTCCCCATGGCTGTCAGGTGACAGACAGACGGCGGGCCCCTCTGGAGCAGAGGAAAAGCACCTCTCCAAACTGATGTGTTTACCAGAAGCCAAATCCCATCGGCCACGGCGATGGGAACACGATGGGACGACGGGAAACCCGCACTCCCTGTGCAGGTTTGTTTTGAGATGTCCATAATGATACTACATCACTGCCTCATGTACAATTCACTCAATTGGCTGCAGCCTAAATCAAAGACGGCAATTGCATTAGTTTCTCTTCATTTACAAATGCCTTTTCTTTATAGGTGCCCTTCTTACTTGAAGCAGTCGAGTCTACCTCGTCATATCCACTAAGACATCTACAATACCCTTATATTAAAATCCCCCAAATCTCCAACGAGGTTGGACGGAGGTCTTTCTGCTACAAAGCCCCATTTGATTGGACCAATCTCCCTCTATCTCTTACATCCATCTCATCATTCAGTAGCTTCAGGACTTCCTTATATTCATATTCACATCTAGACTCAACTTGTCTATGCTTCTAATCTGACACGTACAGTACCAGTAATGACACTGATGTGTTTGCACTGTGCCCTTCTTTCTCCATTGTGTAACAGCTGATGTTGTGGTGGTTGGTCGGGTAGGTGGAAGAGGGCGAACAAGCTATTTGTGTGTAATGTATTGTATATCCATTTGTATCTGTGTATTTGTGTACCGTATGTTTTTTGTATTTTGTTTGTTTTTATGGGTCCCTCTTGAAAATGAGATGCTGCATCTCAAGGGGCTGTCCCTTCAAAAAGAAATCTGAAATCTGAAAACTAGACTAACACTGAAGCATTTCAGATGAGATGACTACAATATGACAAAAACTAAATTAAATTGTATTCAAAAGACTATGACTAAAACTATAACTAAAAATTTAAATGTGCTGTCAAAATCAACACTACAGGAGAGGGACCTTTGTGGCGCCATTGTGCGTGCCGTCAGCTTTTTGTTTCCATTTCCTCAACGCGGAAGGTAAATATGTTCTGGGACTGTACTGTAGTACCAGCAGCGCATGCTATAATGTAGTACCAGCAGCATGCTATACTGCTGAAGGCTTGCCTCATGAAGACGGATTATACTGTTCTGTCTGTCCAGAGGGGGAAAGTACAGCACATGTTCTTACAACTTAACTCACTGTACAACGTATATTCACCAACTTTTCCACATGGAGGCACTTTTAAATAGACGTCGGTTTGGTTGGTGCTTTTTTGTTTGTAGTGTAGTCATATCATTATGTTGTGAGAGCGTCACAGAGCCAATTAACAAATTAGATGGTAAATGGTAAATGGTGCATTTATATAGCGCCTTTATCCAAGGCGCTTTACAGTGCATTACATTCACCCATTCACACACCGATGGCAGCGGAAACCATACAAGGCACCAACTAGCACATTGGGAGCAATTAGGGGTTCAGTGTCTTGCTCAAGGACACTTCGACAGTAACTCTGGGGGAGCCCGGGTTCGAACTGGCAACCTTACGGTTACCATCCAGGCACTCTACCCCTGAGCCACCGCCGCTCTACTAACTACTGTACCTAAAGGCAAAGGCAAAATCAAGTGCTTTTTACCCCGCCTGCGCAAAACACTGGTGTTACCGACACGTTTTAGCAGCAGCGTTGGATTTGTCGTCGAGAAGGCACCCCCCGTGAGACCTCCTCCTGAGACCTCCAAAGTCCTGCTGTATGTCTCAATCTCAAATATGGAATTCTCTGCCATTACAATGTACTGCAGTAGTTTTGTCAGTTCAAGCAAGATCTGAAATCACTTCTCTCGACTATACCGAATACTTACTTCCCTTATGGACTGCCCAATTAAGCTGTCTGTTCAATGGTTTCCCCCAGAGGTTTATAGTCTTTATGCCTGCGTGGCTTTTATTGTTGTGAAAATGCCTTTGTTTTGTTATTTATTATTATTTATTTTCTTTGGATAATACTCCTCCAGATTCTGTCCAAAAATCCCGCAAATCATTACACAGTATCTCTATGTGTTCAAGACGGATCTGTCCGATATCTCATATTCCATCCTAATTGGCTAATATTGGCTTGCAAAGTTTGCAGGATTAGCGAACAAAAAGCCTCAAATCATGAACGCAGCGTGCACTTTACGTTAAATCTTTCACAGACTTTCCTACTAGGCTGAGGAATATATCCCACCCTTTTCACATTGGCCTGTTAGCGCCAACAACAACAGGTGGATTTTTGCAAAACACATTTTTGGAACAAAATACCTCAAATCATCCAATTGCCATCCAAGGCATAAGAAGAAACCCTTTTCACATTGGCCTATTATTGCGCCACGCCACGCCACGCCACGCCACACACACACACACACACACACACACACACACACACACACACACACACACACACACACACACACACACACACACACACACACACACACACACACACACACACACACACACACACACACACACATATGAATGTGCACCCCTGCTTATATGAGACAATTTAAAATGAAACGTCTATGACAGTGCTGACATAATGAAGTGACATTACTCCGGCACGGTGTCAGCCCTTCGGTCGCCGGTCGCCTTAAGGCGTCTTACTGGTTATTATTTATTTTCTTTGGTACATTCGTTGTCTATATTGGTTTTGTCTGTACTGCACCGGAATGATGAATGTTTTCTTTGTAAGGGATGTGTGTAGGCTATATTCCACGCTGATGTAATTTGATGCTAAACTCAATCATGTAAAACCTTCCCCACACGTCTCAAGCTCCTTACCTCGAGGTGTTTTTGTTTTTTTTAGGCGTTCTCCCTCACAGAATCCTTGTGTTTCGTTGTTAAATTATGTTATGAAACCAAAATGAACAATTAACCCACACAGCGATCCCCAATTAAACTCTGGATCGCAGACAAACTTATATATATGTATTTTGGGTAAGGTAATAAATAGGCCAACAGAACTACAGGACTCATAATCGTGCATGTCAGCGTGCATGTGAGCGTGCAATATCCCCTCTGCTGAACAAGGCCTGACCAAGGGGCCAGTGAGGCTTTCCAGAGTTGAAGCACTGGGCCCTAGCGGTAAGAGGAGGGACTGCAGGCGGACCCGTGGAAGTATGACGAGGAAACCCCATGCAGCTGGGCTTTAACGTTGAGCGCGTTTGCACTTCTGCATTTTGGGCACCAAATTTTGGTGCCCAAATCGAAAAAAGGTGGAAGTAGACGGTCCTTCCGGGTGCTTCAAAACGCCACTAAGCAAATTCCACTGACATGAATAGCTATCCTTTTATATACTCTATGGGCCTGACCAATTCAGTTCAATTCAAATGAGCTTTATTGGCATGAGATGTCACGATGCAAGGCAGAGAGGTGTAGGACCCAAGCGGAGGCCGCAGGATGCAAGGGGTTTTATAACAACTCAGGGAAACAAGGAACATGCAGGCACGAGGAAACACTAGGAGAGTGGTTCCCAAACCTTTTCATGTCAAGGACCCCCAAATTGACCCTCATTAGCCGGCGGAACCCCATTTGAAAACACATGCCAGGGACCCCCCATAGGAGAAGATTTTTACAGCTCTAGCCAGTTTAATTTCAAGGACCCCCAGTTTGACATGCATTAGTCTATACGGACCCCCATTTAATGGCATTTCTATCTCTGGGACCCCCATTTATACAACTTTATTGTAAAAGCAAAGTTAATTTAACTGACCCATGAGGGTCCATTTGGTTCCAACCCATCATTTAGCAGTGGGGACCACCAGGAACTTCCTCAAGGACCCATGGGGGTCCCCAGACCCCACTTTGGGAACCACTGACTGCGCTAGGAAACTAACACTGGGAATTCAAACTCTGAGATTCAACAACAAGACTGCACACAGTGACTACACATCACAAATCAAAAGAGGACTCAAAATACAAGGGCATATAAATAAGGGCCAACTAGACACAGGTGAACACAACTGAGAAATCAACGCAGGGATTGCCTGGGGGACTAAAAAGGCACAGGTGGATAAACTAGACTAATCACAAGGTTATTGTCTAACAGGTAGCCTACAGGGGCAGACAGGAAGGCACAAAACAATACTACATAATAAAGGTATACACATAGATAGATAGAATAGATAGATAGAATACTTTATTGGCAGTTTAAGAAAATTACAGAAAATGACATCATTTTAAAAAACGCCAAATGGACTTAGACACAAAAAAGCCTTTGCTTGTTTCCATTGTGGTCCACTTTGTAACATGAAACTATACACAAACATACTGTACAAACAAAACAACCATGGAACATATAATACATAATCCTTATATATAAGGCTGCAGGACTGGGAGCTATATACATAGGACAAGAGGTACCGTGAGAGAATAGTCCAGAGCATGGGAGATGGGCTATCCAGGGTCGGAAGCTAACTATGACCAGTTAGTGTGTAGATGGAGCCATGATTTCAGGTCTTTCCTAAATCTTGCAATAGAATTTAGGGATTTCAGGGCTGGAGGGAGTGCATTCCACAGAGTAGTGGCTGCGTAGTAAAAAGCATTTTCCCCTTGAGTGTCCTGAAACTGGGGGGAACTAGATCATATGGACTTCCTCTGGTTGAGTACCTGTGAGCATCCCTCACTCTGGGCAGGTAGCCCAGCAGGTACTTAGGAACAGAGGCATCTAGGATCTTGAAGACCAGACACAATGAGAGCTGAGATACTCTCTCCTCCACTCTTAGCCATCCCAGGCTACTGGGTGGGCAGAGGTAAGATGAGACCTGGGGTTCAATTTTAATAGTAACCTCACAAGCTTGTTTTGGGAGGTCTGCAGCAGTAAAGCAAAACTATCTGCAACTAAGAAACAAGGAGAACACAATACCACAAAATCACTACCGGTAACTAAAAACCAAGGAACACAGAAAAATCCAAAACA
>NC_136801.1:36417185-36442185 GCF_951216825.1 Electrona antarctica | reverse complement strand
CACCATAGATTTCACTGTGTAGTTTATGAATGGAACACATTGATGAAGTTCCCTGCTACGTTTCCAATTGCTGCGGATGACAGCGCAGTGTGAAGGCAAACCGCAGCAAATTAATATGCAAGAAACCCAACTTCTCCGCCCATTCGCATCGAGTCTACCGAAGTATTAGGTGTGAATGCGACATCACCTAAATACACTGTAAAACAAAGAGGGGGAAGAAAAAAAAACATTAAATTGACCAAACGAAAAACTTTATGAACTTCTTGAACTTGAACTTATACAAAAATAAAATAAAAATCATTCTGATGTAACTAAATTGTCAAGGTCTGGCTCTCCACAGACTGTCAACCCTGGCCACTCCCACATTCCTTTCATTTCTGCAGTCCCATTCACTCACCTGTCTCCAACTCCCTCATCAGCCCAGCAGTGCTTCCCATTGCAAACCTGTGAGCATTTTTGGTTTTCCTGAGCTTGAAGCTACAGTAAGTCTTTGTTTGTCAGCTGCCTCATGCTTTAATAAATACGTTTATTTTGAACCTACTGTCTTGAGACTAGACTGCATTTTGGGTTTAGTCATCCTGGTATCCTGACAGTATGTTCTGACCACAATATGAACCCAGCAGAGCTCAGACTTTTCCACCGTAAGGTGATGGAATTTGAACATGTGGTTGATCAGCTCAAGGGCTCTCCTCCTAACCGGCATGCTGGACTTCAGAGGCAGATTTCTACCCAGCAGCTTTGGTTTAAAGAGAGACCATGGGTGAGTCATTTTGTCATTTTCCCATTTGGATGTGGTCGTGGGAGGCTTAAGAACTTTGAAACCAGCTCTCAACCGCATGCTTCTCAGCCAGCTCTTCACTTTGTTAGGGTTGGAGTGATGAGGCTGCATCCCGCTAGCCTGGATGGCTAACCAGCAGAGCACCCAGTCTATGGATTTATTTCCACATTTCACAGCTCAAAATCCTTTTTATGGCACCCGTCTGGCTCGGGGAGGTCCCCGTTGCGTCAACAAGCGGGGGGGTGTCTCCCTGGGTCTCCCAGCCACCAAGCCCACCCGCGTCTGCAGCCCCTCCTCCCACGTCTGCAGTCCCGCCTGCAGCCCCTCCTCCCACGTCTGCAGTTCCGCCTGCAGCCCCTCCTCCCGCGTCTGCAGTTCCGCCTGCAGCCCCGCCTCCTCTGCCTGCAGTTCCACCTGCAGCCCCGCCTCCTCCGCCTGCAGCCCCGCCTCCTCTGCATCTTACATCTACACAATTAGAGAATGCAGAAGAATTGTGGACAAAATTGTATCAAACAACAACAAAATATCTATTCTTGGGTCTGAGAGGCTAGAATTCATCAAATGGTGGACCTTGGTATGAACAAGGTTGAAAACCACTGGTCTACCACTGTAGTCATGGGAGGATGAGATTATATTATATGGTTGTTAAACGTTTCTGCACTTTATTTCATTTTCTGGTTCTTTTTTTTGTTCTATTTCTGTAGATGTTTTTTTCCCATTTGTGATTGCACTTTAAGGCCTCGATCACGTTATAATTTAGTTCACTTTAACCATGTTAACACAATGCACGCACGCACGCACGCACGCACGCACGCACGCACGCACGCACACACACACACACACACACACGCTATTCGAGCAACACGTGCAGCAAAGCGAACAGGAATACTCTGGTTTATGGCTATTATCGTCATGGAAACCAGCCTGATGGCAAGCAGACAATCAACAACCTCTCTCTTTCCTTTCCTTTTCTCTCCTCTCCTTTTCCCTCTCCTCTCCTCTCCTCTCCTCTCCTCTCCTCTCCTCTCCTCTCCTCTCCTCTCCTCTCCTCTCTCACTGCCCATTGAAGGAAAATAAAAATACAGAACTGTAGTGTTGGCAGAGGGAGCAGATAGAAAGTAACAGTATTATTGTGTTGGCGTCGGTCCAAGTAACCCACCCCCTCCCTGTGCACTCTTTCAAACATATTCATGGACACAGTCACACACACATGCGCGCACACACACACACGCACGCACGCACGCACGCACGCACGCACGCACGCACGCACGCACGCACACACACACGCACACACACACACACACACACACACACACACACACACACACACACACACACACACACACACACACACACACACACACACACACACACACACACACACACACACACACACACACACACACACACACAGAGAGAGAGAGAGAGAGAGACAGTGAACCACCAATGCCACGTAGGTATATCCAGAGCTCCCTCCACTGGTTGATATTATAACTGCATCTCTGACAACAGCACACACACACACAATCACACACACACACACACACGCACGCACGCACGCACGCACGTGCGCGCGCGCGCACGCACACACACACACACACACACACACACACACACACACACACACAAACACACACCTTGGGCAGCAGCAATACTAGACTCGCTCATGATCAGCATCTGGGCCAGTAATGACCGCAGATGATGTTAATATGACCTAATACAGGGGTATAGGCAACCTTTATTATCAGAAGAGCCGAAAAACGTATTGCAATTCTATCTGGAGCCGCAAAATATGTTTGCTTTAATAAAGCAAACTTGAATTATTTGTGATTTTTCTGGTCTTTCAATATATTACATTTCATTGTTTGCTAAGTATACTGTACCAGTAAGCCAGCAGCATTGGTGGTGAAAACAAACAGAGATGTCTTATCATGAATACATTCTTCTATTTTCCTTCATTACATTTGATTCTTATTTTTATCTGGTGTATAGGCAACATTGTTTTGCAATATCAAAATGAAAGAATAACTTTATGCCTACTACAAATTCAATCATACATTATGATTAAATGTAAAAAGAAAAGAAAAAGAAAAACCTCTTATTCGTACTTTCATACTTCTTTGCCGTATCTTTGCCGTAGCAACTGGGAGCCAAGGGAGAGGGCCTATAACAGCCATGTGTGGCTCTAGAGCCGCAGGTTGCCTACCCCTGACCTAATATAATCATTGTCCGTGAGGTAACCCAACTCCGTTCATTAGTAGATGGATGGATGGATGACCGGATGGTCGGTTGGACGAACGGATGGACAGACATACCGTCTGGTCAGGCTGCGTGGCTGTGCTCGCCACAGAGTGCATGTTGGTGTCACGGTGGTTACAAACAGTCTGGACCTCGCCTCTTTAATGTCAAAATAGCAGACCTACAAGCTCGTAGCGCGCCACTTGGTGGCGCGCTATGAGCTTGTGGATCTGCTATTTTTCAATAGCTACAGCATATCATAATGCTAACACCAAAAGGGGTTCCCGCCCAAAATGGGTTGAGGACTATAGAGGTGCCCGTTGGAGCCTCTACAGTGATGCCCCACCCAGATATTATGTTTGTGTCCCTTTTATGCTGCATATATGAAGTTCTTTGTCAGGCATGCCCAAATATGGAGTCTATGCCGACATCAGAATGATGTCAGAACAGGCCAGCTCCATATATGGACACTGGTCAGAGGCCCTGAGCAGAGCCCGGGCAGAGGCCTTTTTGGTGCGGTTCTGGACAACCGTGGGTCCGACCGACTCAACACCGGGCACTGTGGTGGGGTGGAACGCGTCAACACGCGTGTGAAATTGGAAGTCGGTGGGGCGAACGGTTCTCGAGTTACATGGATTGCAACATTACACACACACAGAGACTTGGTGCATTTAGTATTTAATAGTTTATTGTATTTTGTTATAGTAGTTTTCACCATGGTGGGAGTACGAATGAGAGAGAGAGAGAGAGAGAGATTCAGTGTCAACTTAATTTACATTTTACAAGTGAAACATTTGTTTTTAATTATGGATTTTATTTATAACACACTTTACATTGGTGAGAATCTCAAAGGGCTACAATGAGAAAATGCATACAAAATAAAAACAAATAAAAACATCACACCACTAAAAGCATCTAAGAAACGGGAACACAACATTTAAAACATAAGGGCATAGCTTATAAAAATGCTTTGTTAAAAAGGTATTAGGTGTTTTTGTCCTCTCTAAACCCATTTTGGGCGGGAACCCCTTTTGGTGTTAACATTATGTTGTGCTTTAGCTATTGAAAAATAGCAGATCTACAAGCTCATAGCGCGCCACCAAGTGGCGCGCTACGAGCTTGTAGGTCTGCTATTTTTGAAAAATCGAAGAACGACTGACATAGAAACATAGCTTTTTCAGAAAACTGTCAGGATGTAGAAGACATTTTTAGAATCTGATCTCAGGTCAAAATGGATTAAAAAGAGTCAAGCGACTGTGGTGCTCTCAGGTGGGCCTGGGAGGGCGTTCCGCAGTTCGGGGGGGGGGGGCGACCTCACAGAAGGCCCGGTCGCCCATGGTGCGCAGGTTGGTCTTGGTGAGTTTGAGGATGTTTAGTGTTTGAAGAGTGGAGGGTGCGGGTCGAGGGTTGTACTGTATAGACAGACGCCTTAACAGACGACGTCACACTGATAAGCACCAGCATGCACGTGCATACCGGCAGCACAAGAACCCTGCCTCTCATAAGATGCAATGGAAAAGTTCTAACTGCACTCACGTGTAAAAAATGCACCATCAAACTTTCAGATACTGTTTTTCTCCCAGTGTGGAGGAAGAATGATTAGGATTTGCATTGTTATCTCTCGCCCTTGAAATATATAATCCTTGGTTTCTGTTGTGTTTGAACAATAATAGCAATTCAAAGAAGTTGTCCTCAAAACCACACCTCCAGTCGCTGTCATAAGAACGGGATAGAGGCTGTTTGTGCATGGCTGCAAGCGCACCTGCAGCCCATCAAGTATAATAATAAGTATAATTTATGCTTCGTCCCGCGATGGTGTCGCGCACGCAGACCTCTACGCTCACAACAGTCGCATCCGCGATGCGATGTGCAGCTTGTATATCAGCTGTTCTCTGCGTGCAACACTGTCGCGCTTTGAAGTATAAATGTCTCCTAGGGTGCACCTCACTAGCCAACACACAAGAGGAGGTTGAATGAATTGAAACCAGCGCTCCTCAAAACAACAGGTTTGGAGATCTGTTGGGAATTGATTACATGAAACAGTCACCCGGCCGTGCGCCCGCCGCCCAGTCCCAATGTTTGTAAACAAATAATTGGTCTAGGAGACTCATTCCTTGAGGTAGGAAGGAGCGTTGCCGTGGATGCACTGATGGGTTAGCAGGAATATCTTTATCTTGTATTCAGTCCGGGATGAGACGGGGAGCCAGTGGAGAGAGAGTAGAGGATGGGTGTGATCTGTGATGAGATGAGATGAGATGAGATATACTTTATTAATCCCAGAAGGGAAATTGAAGCGCTACAACTGAACAGCATAGAGTGATACATAAAACCAAGCTGAAAGAAACTGGGAAAAAAACAGTAAACACAAATAACACAAGTGGACATAAACACACTAGACCAGGACCATACGCAAACTTTGGGGAGGCAGTTCTTATGCATTTGCATTGGGCAGTATTATGCGTGTCTTAAGTACCAGGTCTTATGACTTAACTTAAGACCTGGAGGCGTGGTCAATGCTGTTTGGCCACTCAGAATAGCCAAATGGCATTGACCACGCCTCCAGGTCTTAAGTTAAGTAATAAGACCTGGTACTTAAGACACGCATAATACTGCCCTATATAGAGTCTGATGGCAGTTGGCATGAAGGAGAGTCTGTATCGCTCCGTATGCATCCTCGGATGTGCTCGTATTTACGCACTCTCATCAGGATCCTACCAGCGCTGTTCTGGATGTATTGGAGCCTTTGAAGGCTCTTGCTATAGGGATCCCGATGAGAAGTGTTGGGATAAAGTAGACCTTTTAAGCCGTTACCATTACTTATAAGAGTGTGCACCCTAGCTGTGCTCAAGCAAGGTCACAGAGAGACAGAAATATTTATATATAGTGTCTGAAAAAGTAGAGACACGGGAGAATTCTCCAGGACAGACGACCCCTCATGGCCTGCGCTTCAAGGGGCGCCCCGACCAACGGACTGATGTGATCGAATCTGATTCGTGATGTAACAGGTATTTGCTTTCATCTATGTCTTTGCTGTTCATGTGCATATCACATGGACCATTCATTTTGGGATAAGTATCCCGGACAATCATTAAAATATGCCAGATCCATGATTCCATGACTTATGTCTACAGCCTGTTTATTGGACTATCTGATAACTCTCGCGCCAGAAGCTGGCACATGCATGTTACAAGTACAACCCTATGTTCAAAGATACATCAGTGTTTACACTTTCTTCAAAGACTAAGGGCAGTATTATGTGTGTCTTAAGTACCAGGTGTTATTACTTAACTTAAGACCTGGAGGCGTGATCAATGCCATTTGGCTATTCTGAGTGGCCAAACAGCATTGACCACGTCTCCAGGTCTTAAGTTAAGTCATAAGACCTGGTACTTAAGACATGCATAATACTGCCCTTAGGCTTTTCGGAGTCAGTGTAAATATTATGTTGATCCTTTACAGGGCTAGTATAGAATCTATCTTGAGGTATGGTATGTCCAGCTGGTTTGGCTACCTAACTCTATTTATACAAATCTCAAATTGCTAGGCTAGCAAATAATGCTGGGAATGCTGTCCACCCATCACTCCCCTCCCAGGCCATTTTTGAGCAAGCAGTAATAAGACAAGCTCGGATTATCTTATCCAACCCCCGCATGTATTGAACCGATCTACGATCTACTGCCATCTGGCAGGAGATATAGAACTCCACGCTGTGAGTATAATAGATTTAAGCACTCATTTGTTCCTCTGTCATTTAAAAAGCTTAATCAGAAATTGCGAAAAGGCAGCAACCATAACTGACTATATGCGCTTTATTGACTATTTGCATTTGATCTAGCAAATATATAGGGCTGAAGTGGTTAATGTATGTTTTCTAATCAAAGTGGAAATATCCAAAGAAACTACTAACTAAAGTTTTCAAGTAATTGTAGTGCAGTAAAAGTACACATTTTGGCTCTGAGTAGGCCTATTGAAAATTGGAAGTAAAGTACAAATACCTAAACATTGTACTCAAGTACAGTACTTAATCACGTGGCTGATCGATTTGTCGATTAATAATCATTAAAAAAACCTCTCGATAATTCAAATAATCACGACAAGAAATCGATAGAATAATCGCTCTGAGACAATAATAGCTGTAGAGGTAAGTGAGAAAAAGGGACAAAAACAATCGGAAGAAAAAGAGAGATGGTGTGTGTGTAGGCAGGGAGAGCGACAGAGCGTGGAGTGGGGGGGGTGAATGGGTGGGTGTGTAGATTTATAGTGATCTGTGTGCATGTGTGTGCGTGTATGTGTGTGCGTGCGTGTGTGTGTGTGTGTGTGTGTGTGTGTGTGTGTGGGGGGGGGGGGGGGGGGGGGATTGATATATGGCTGTTTGACCAGTGGGTTGCTGAAAATGGCCGCCCTGCCACCGTTACGGTCCAGGAGAGAAAATGAGGCCTCTCACTCCCACAGCCATCCATCAACCCCATTTAGAGGCTCGTTGGGACCCGTAAACGATTGTGTGAGTGTCTGTGTGTCTGTGTGTGTGTGTGTGTGTGTGCGTGTGTGCGTGCGTGTGTGTGCGTGCGTGCGTGCGTGCGTGCGTGCGTGCGTGCGTGCGTGCGTGCGTGCGTGTGCTTTGCTCAACCAGTCATTAGACCATTGTAACTGTGTCCTGATGGGTGCCAGCAACAGTGTGGAGTGCATGTGCCTCCATGCTTGTGTGTGTGTGCGTGCGTGCGTGCGTGCGTGCGTGCGTGCGTGCGTGCGTGCGTGCGTGCGTGCGTGCATGCATGCGTGCGTGCGTGTGTCAGAACTGAACTTTTGGGTGGGCCTGGCCAGGCCACAAATGGAACCAAATGGACCCATAAGGGTCCATTTGGTTCCATTTGTACACTCAAAGAGTTATGGGGGTCCTTACAATTAACCCATTTTGACCTGAGATCAGATTCTAAAAATGTCTTCTACATCCTGATGTCTTCTACATCCTGACAGTTTTCTGAAAAAGCTATGTCAGTGGTTCATCGATTTTTCAAAAATAGCAGACCTACAAGCTCGTAGCGCGCCACTTGTAGATCTGCTATTTTTCAATAGCTAAAGCATAACATAATGCTAACTCCAAAAGGGGTTCCCGCCCAAAATGCGTTAAAACGTTTGAGAACCACTGTACACTCAATGGAACAGAGCCTTAATTAGTATCACCGGTAACAAACTTTATTCTGTCCAATATTACAAATTTTCTCGCAAATCTCTTTGCCAAAACTAAGTAGATCGGCTATTTGTGGCGTACGTTGCCCCCTATAGGACGGAGGATGCTGGGGTTCAAGTGGTTAATAACGTGTTGGACAAAATGTCACCGACAGTGACAGCAGGTCCCGCGTGTGCCGCCTGACGAGGGACCTCCTCGACCTCGACTTTCCCAGCTCACTGAGCCGGGAACACCGATGTCCGGAAACAGAATGAGAAGCTAATTGCGTACGGAGGAAAAGGGCGCCTCGCTCGCGCCTTGCAGAGTGCAGACCGCTCCGCAGACCTCTGTTTGCTAGCTTGTTGCAGAGACAAATCGTCTAGTGTCTCTGAGAATAAGCACCTCTGAGACCCGACAGGCGGAGTCTGCAGGCTCCCCCGAGTGGCTTCGGATGGCCGACAGGCAGCGGGCTGGATTGCGGTCGGTAATAAGAAACAGACTCGCGCAGCACAGAGTCTGATTTAATTGTGCCGTGGCCATGCGGGTCATCTGCAAGGTACCGTAATAGATGGACGAAAATACGGGTCAACGTGGGTCGATGAGCGACAGTGGCTGAGTGAGTTGAGAGTGGCTGTCTGCTAATAAGAAAGTCATCGGTTTGAACCCTTGGCTTACCTATGGTGTAACAGAGAGAGGTCCTCTGTTACTCATGTTTGCACATGTAACCTTTGTTTATTGAATGGCATGATTTGCACAGCATCGTTGACACTATATTTTTGCAAAGCACATTAGCAGTTTAGTTAGTGTGCAATATTAAGTGCAGTGTAGTGTGTGTGTGTGTGTGTGTGTGTGTGTGTGTGTGTGTGTGTGTGTGTGTGTGTGTGTGATTTGAAGTGCTATGAATTGTGATGTTTTATTGTTGAGTCTGATTGAATGCTTAACACCTGCTACAGTATGTGTGTCATAGATTGGGCTGGACCATGGTCAGGATGTCAGAGGGGGGTTGTGATGTGCTTTTGCTATTGATATTTATGTTGTACTATAGTCAGGGATAAGAACTCATTGTTGTAGTTCTTGAGACTGTGGTATGATGTGGCTGTATGTATTTATTGTATGTTTATTTATGTGTGTTTTAGAGTTTGAATATACCCCTTTCCTTTCCTGTGAATGGAGCAGTCCAAGCTAATTAGCTGCAGCTGGGTATAAAAGGCTGCAGGTTGTCATATGGGGAGGAAGGGTGGAAGCTGGACAACATGTAATGCCAATGTTGGGACAAGATTGAATGTGACCTCTATTGGTATTTTGGTGAATAAATAAATACAGCTTTGCAGTGGCGTTGTTAGGTATGGCCTCACTCACACCCAAGACACACTTGTGTCCTGTGTCTTCTGTGTGTTATGGCCACCTCAATGCATTTCCAATGGGAGTCACATGGTTTCATGACACAACCTTGTTTCATGGCTGTTGCATGGCTGTCTTCTCCCCTCACCCGGTCTGGTAGTAGCAGAGTCACGTGTACTGTCAACATTATTTTGTTTTGAAACAAAAGCGCATCCCGCCGGTTTCAAGAGAAGGAAATAAAATGAAGGAAACAGATGTTTAGAGGCTCCTGCATCACTTGCAAAGTGGGGAAGTAGATGTTTAGACAAACATCAGTGGTGTTGATTTGTGTCAAATATGGCTGAAGATAAATGATGCAACCAAAAGATAGTTGTGATAGTTGTTTTGTTCAACTATGCAATGCCTAGATCTGCCTGCCTTCCAACCACTTATAGTGAGGCAGCTTAAGGCCATATTTTAGCAAAATGTGGACGCGGCGGACAAAAGCGCCAATTTTTTTCCACATGCTCTCCATAACCATACGTTTCATTTTGGAAGGGGGGCCACGTCATCAAGATGTCAGAAGGCGGCCATCTTGCCGTTCAAAGATGGCCACCATGTAATATCTATAAGTGCCACTATCTCGGCTTCTAAGCCACTTAGAAGGTCAATCTTGGTGTCAAAATATACATTATCTAGGTCAAGGAATGCAATAATATCAGAGAATATCAGTAGACGTTTATTTGTGCCAATATTGAATAAATACGGTCATTCTAGCATAGATACATCATCTTCAACTCTGTTAGCAGTCAGACACATTGAAAAAAGTGTGTGTGTGCGTGCAGTGAAAAGGGGAGGGGTCGGTGAATGTGGAAATTGTAATTGTAAATTGTAATTTGCGTCACAGCGAAATGTTGCGCAATAACAGTATGTCATACAAAAGCAATATTTGTACAGTAAATATGGCAGTTGCATGGATGCAATGTAGTGCAGATGGATTTCTGTGGCATGCATCCTTTTTTGTGCATAGAGAGATGTGTGCTAACGGAGTGATTTGGTAGGAGAAGTCGGACGGATAAACGGGCATATTGCTTTGCACCCCCTATAGTAGTAGGATGAGCATCAAAACTATATTTTAAATACTTTTCATTAGCACATGCATGCCTTTTACATTCCATAGGGCTGGACCACACATGGACCCCATTTGGTTGTTTTCTGCATCTTCCTCTGTGACCTGCCACCTTCATGTCATCTCTCACAGCATCCTTAAACCTCGTCTTTGGCCATCCTCTTACCTGGCAGCTACATCTTCAGCATCCTTCTCCCAATGTACCCTCATCCCTCCTTTTCACATGTCTAAACCATCTCAACCTCGATCACCTCTCTTGCTTTATCCCCAAACCTTCTAACCTGGGCTGATCCTCTAATTTAGTCATATCTAATAATGTCCTTCCTTTTCACTCCTAATGAGAACCATAGCACCCTTAATTTTGCCACATCCAGCGGTGCCTCCTTTTCATCAGTGCCACCAGCATGGCTGGTCTCACTACCATGTTATACATCTTCCCTCTCACTGGTAGCCTTTTGTCACAAATAACTTCTGAAAACATATGTCCCATTTTCTCAATACACTGGCTTCGCTTGCTAGAACATTTCCATCTCTATACTCACCTTAACCTGTTACACTACTGTCTAGCCAATTGGTACAAATCAATTTCTCCCTCCCTCACCATCTCTCTTTGCCTTACCTCTATACTTACTGTACCCTCTGAAACTCATGGCATTGCCCATTGACATATATATTAATTAATAATCTCTTTTAGAAGGGAGACCTGGGTTACAACAAGATGGCAACATCCTACTATAATGCACACAGTCTGTGTGTGTGTCTGTACATCTGTAATCCACGTAACTCGAGAACCGTTTGCCCCACCGACTTCAAATTCGACACACACGTTCCACACACCCACAGGGAGTGCAGTGCCCGGTGTCGAGTCGGTCGGACCCACACTGTTACATTTAACCAGGATTTCACAATACTTTACATTATTATTTCACAATAAAATACTGTGTTCAGAATGTTACTGTGAAATCACACCATCCTCTGTGATATCACAACAAATTACTGTACTGTAACTTGTTAACAGGATTTCACAACACTTTACAATAATCTCACAATAAAATACTGTATTCAGTAATGTTACTGTGAAATCACACCAGCCTCTGTGATATCACAACAAATTACTGTACTGTAACTTGTTACCAGGATTTCACAACACTTTACAATAATCTCACAATAAAATACTACAGGTATTCAGAATGTTACTGTGAAATCACACCATCCTCTGTGATATCACAACAAATTACTGTACTGTAACTTGTTACCAGGATTTCACAACACTTTAAAATAATCTCACAATAAAATACTGTATTCAGTAATGTTACTGTGAAATCACACCAGCCTCTGTGATATCACAATAAATTACTTTAAAGTGTTGCATTGTGGGATTGGGCGCAAAATGACATCCATTTTAAGAGGGAAAAGCAGTGAAGTGACTGTGAAGATGAAGTTATGAAGTCATGTGAAGTTCATAACTTTGCTCTGATACGGTAAGTCACCCTCTTTGTTCCCTCCACCTTACATACCTTACCACATAACTAGTTGTGCTGTTGTGACTCATTTAGTCTTTCTCCAGCAAATGATGTGTGCTGCTGCTACACAGTGCACACATGCTAATTGCTAACTGCATAGCAACAGAGTGCAGAGCATGTAAGGAGGTGCCTTGTTGACCACATCAACAATATAAACTCATATAACGTTGTGTGTCTCAACATTATAAACTCATGTAACATTGTGTGTCTAGATTGACCTGTTTTTTTCCTTTTTGGCACTTATTTGACCAATGTTAGCTATATCCTATAGGCCTACACAGAGGCTACATAGAGGCTAGCAGTTTATTGGCATGGCAAATTGGCAATGCAAACGTTTTTAATGTCTGGTGTTCTGGTGAGTTGTTGATCACAGAGGATTGTTAATTAGATCAACCTGGGATTTTGTAATATGCTAAGTTGTGTGCTTGTGTGCTCTGTGCTGTGGGTAACAGTGTCCATGCTAGACAAATATAATAATCAAATCTACAATTGTCTACAAGCCATTTTCACATAGCTGATTTTGATGCTAAACATGTTTTTTGGGGACCACCCTGACAGCTCACACAACACTGAGCTTGTAGATCGGCTATTTAGAATGGCTTTTATTAACACATTTTTCATTCATAGCTATTAAAATGGCTAACTAGGCTACATTTCATAATTGTGTGTGTGTGTGTGTGTGTGTGTGTGTGTGTATAAAATACTACAGGTATTCAGAATGTTACTGTGAAATCACACCATCCTCTGTGATATCACAACATATTACTGTACTGTAACTTGTTACCAGGATTTCACAACACTTTACAATAATCTCACAATAAAATACTGTATTCAGTAATGTTACTGTGAAATCACACCAGCCTCTGTGATATCACAATAAATTACTTTAAAGTGCTGCATTGTGGGATTGGGCGCAGAATTACATCCATTTTGAGAGGGAAAGCAGTGAAGTGACTGTGAAGATGAAGTTATGAAGTCATGTGAAGTTCATACATTTTTATTAACACATTTTTCATTCATAGCTATTAAAATGGCTAACTAGGCTACATTTCATAATTGTGTGTGTGTGTGTGTGTGTGTGTGTGTGTGTGTGTGTGTGTGTGTGTGTGTGTGTGTGTGTGTGTGTGTGTGTGTGTGTGTTTGTTTTTTCACTGTAGGTGGCACTTGCTTGGAGAACTCCCCAACCGCAAACAAATTGACTCCGGAGGAGATTTTACTTGGGTCGCAAAAAATAATGTTCATTGTAAGTAGGCTAAATAACACATCATGGGCTAAATCAAATTTGGCATAGAATAATACAAAGTAGATCTAATGTGATTGACAAATTGATTGAGGTTTGAGGTTTTAGAGGTCCTGGAGAAAGTTTGGTATCAGCGAGCTCTCTTGGACATTGTCACTGAGGTGGTTCAACCTAGCTGCAATTTGCAACACTAGATTTATTTTTATTTGTTTTAAATGGTATGAATCTAGATTTGCAATACCCTCCAATGACTGCCCATTGATCCAAATTGAATTTCCGGTCTGCTTAAACTCACCAACATGGCAGTTGTCGGGAAAGCTTGAGTGATCAATCTGCAAAGCGTTTGTTTCATAAAGATCAAGAAATTCGGTGCAGGTGAATATATAATATTTTTTGAAGGGTTGGAGTTTGTAAGCTCTCGTCGAAGGCATTGAACGGCCCTGCGTACCACCTGTTTCGAATTTGCACACAATGCAGGAAGAAGCAGCACAACCCCTTAATAAAAACGAGTGCTTCCAAACTCCAACACTTAGAAAAAAATATCACGGCACAGAATTTCTTAGCAGAAAGTAGCTCATAACAGGTTCTATGGTGGATTTTTATGAAACACTCACTTTGCAGATAGAAAGAGGATAATTCAAGCTTGCCCTACAGCTGCAATGTTTGTGAGTTTAACGTTGTTTAATACAAGCAGAATGGAAATTCGATTTGGATCAATTGGCTGTCATTGGATGGTATTGCAACTCCAGATTAATAGATTAATCCCCTTATAAATGCATCTAGTGTTGCAAATTGCGGCTAGGTACAACCAGCAGCTCTCTTAACAGTTTTATTTTTCACTGTAGGAAGCACCACGGCTTGCTCGGACGACTCTCCAACCGCTGACGAATTGACAACGGCGACACCACTCCCTTCATCCCTCACTTCCATCTCTTCAATGACTGTGTATGTCTCCTCAGTGTGTATTTCAAGGTTTCTAGCTTACAATAGGAACCAAATACTTCTGGGTTGATGGCTAAAAACAGTACGTGGGAAGTCAGAAATGAATGAGAGTAGAGCAAACGCATTATTGATTTTGTTATTTCCATGGGATTTTCTGACTAAGCAATGCATTAAAAATACCCACCCTATCCTTTAAGATTATTACAG
Source organism: Electrona antarctica (assembly GCF_951216825.1). Taxonomy (NCBI): domain Eukaryota; kingdom Metazoa; phylum Chordata; class Actinopteri; order Myctophiformes; family Myctophidae; genus Electrona; species Electrona antarctica. The sequence continues at coordinate 36,427,641 of NC_136801.1, read as the reverse complement.
ATTTTGTGACATACTATGTTGTTGTTTTCTTTCTATATGTTTTTGTTGGGGGGAATACTGTGTGCTGTAGTAATTGATTCATGTTTGACATTCTCCGTTCTTTCAGATAATGAATCAAGACAAAGGAGGCAGTTTCTGTTGAAACCCTGGCTTCCCTGCTGGAAGGGTTTGAAGAGCTTGGTGTGGACCAATCCAGTATCGAAAATTGCTGGTATTTTTATCTTCATCTGAGCATTAGTGGGTGGCGATGGAAAGTTGGTCTATAATAGCAGAATGGTACAAGTTACACCATTTAATAATTTTGACAAACTGATTTTTTTTTTCTCCAGCAAGTATACTTCATCTACCTCTTCCCCTCTCTATCTAGTATTCATCATTTGTTGCATCTGCTTACGTGTAGGACTGTTGCTGTCGCCTCTCCAACCCTCACAAGTAAGTGTAAGGTTTAAGTTTAAACCTGTGGCTGCACTAGACTATAGTTCACGTTTACACTAAATCACATTCATTCACATGTTGACAATGTTCCCTATGATTCCAGTGGACTGTCTTTTACGCACTATGTTGAATCTATACTACCATAGATATACAGTATGTTACAGTTATGTCTTAATTTACAGGCATGTGCCACAGCTGCTGATGTGCAGAGGACAGAGAAATTACTGAGCACCCACTGCTTGATCCTGCTTGATTGTCCAAGGTAGGCCTACTGTTGATCTGGATTTTATCACAGTATCAACTCACATGTTGCTGATCATTTAAATTCTGCTCTTGTTCATTTAGCATTTCACCTCTTTACAATATCACATAATGGGTACCCATTGTGTACCCACTGTTTAGGTGATATGATGCAGCCTAGGGCCTGGATGCTGTCTATTGAAGAACAAGTGGTGATGGGACCACACAATGGGATCATCAATGGGATATCTGCGGTTTTCGCGAGCTGCTACAACTTCCATCTGCAGTATCCTGAGGATGGCACATGCACTCTGGAGTTTTCCAAAGGTATTGTAACACTGAAATTAACATTGTACTGGATTGCTTGCAACATTGATACTTGTATACTTGTATCAATGTTGCTTAGATTTCAGTACTACTTTCTTTCTGTGGTGTAGGGTTTACACCACTGCATGTGCCTTGTATAAATGATGCAATATATAAAACTATGTAAAACTAAAAGTTGTTGTCTTGCCTTATTGTTTACAGGTGCTTCTTGGGCATTAACCCTGAGAGAGGCTCCAAATTGAAGAAGCGTGGAGTATCAACCCATTCAACCCATACGTGAGCATGTGAAAACTTGTGGACTTTGAATGGTTGATAATGATGGTATTCAGGACCCCAATATGAGACGCACTCATACCATTTTGAGAAAACCTGTGGACTTTGAATGGATGTTGATGCCCTACTCTCGTTTGTCTAACTCCACCAGCCATTCTTATCTGGATATGTAAAATTGCCTATGATTTGTGTGTGCATGTGTGCGCGTACATGCATGTGTGTGCGCGTGTGTGTGTCACTATTACTAATGGTGGTAAAGTGTTTTTGTTAGTTTTTTTACTCCATTTAAAGAAACAGTTCAGCCAAAACTCAAAATGTAGTATCTACTTAACACCATGCTGAATTGCTGATTCAAGGTCAGGTGATTTATAGTCCACAAAAACTGCTGGAATTTCACAGGAAAACTGTGTTGCAGCCTCCTCCTAAATTACTGAAGTCAATGACGACCAGTTTTCATACTGCAGTAGGGCCTATGCTGGTCTGGTGTAATCCAAACTCCAGGAGTGTTTGTAGACACTCGTGTGAAGTGAGTGGTGCAACTCCGTGTGGGGGTTCCCGGGGTGGGGGGGGGGGGGGAGTTCCAGACCCCCAGGAACGCGCCCTGGGGGCCGGGCCGGTTCCGGGCGTGCCGCCCTGAGAAATGACAGAGTTACCATGTGGCGGTCCCTCTACTGTACCCTCTACTGTACTGTACTACCCACCCACACACATAGCTCCGTAAGGGAGTGGTTGCACCACTCAAAAATCTCCACTGAGTATAGCAGGGCTTTATGTGAGACTGATGTGGTTGTTCTTTGTCCATTTGAAATGTTGCACGTTGCACTTTAATTGTTAATAAAAAGTTTAAATTAATAAAGTTTTGTTTTTCTTTTAGCAGATCCGCAAAGCATGTTTGTGTATGTATGGTAAAATCACAGTTAAAAATTTAATTTTACAATACTTTACTGTATTAGATATAATGTCAATTTACAGTAAATTACATTACTTTCACAGTAATGGTAATAATATATACAGTAAATAACTGTACTACATACTGGTAAATCACAGTAAATGACATTACTTTCACAGTAATGGTAATAATATATACAGTAAATAACCGTACTACATACTGGTAAATCACAGTAAATGACATTACTTTCACAGTAATGGTAATAATATATACAGTAAATAACTGTACTACATACTGGTAAATCACAGTAAATGACATTACTTTCACAGTAATGGTAATAATATATACAGTAAATAACTGTACTACATACTGGTAAATCACAGTAAATTACATTACTTTCACAGTAATGGTAATAATATATACAGTAAATAACTGTACTACATACTGGTAAATCACAGTAAATTACAGTAATTTCACAGATGTGAAATTACAGTAATTTACTGTGAGATAATTACTGTGAAACTTACTGTGAAAGTACGGCAATTATTAGCCAGTAATTTACTGTGACTTCACAGCAAATTATTTAACAGTGCACGGTTGTCCAGAGCCACCCTTTTTCATTTGGCGGCCATCTTTGAACGCCAAGATGGCCGCCTTCTGACATCTTGATGACGTGGCCCCCCTTCCAAAATGAAACATATGGTTATGGAGAGCATGTGGAAAAAATTTGGCGCTTTTGTCCGCCGCGTCCACATCATTTCGCTAAGCTACCGGACTATTAGGCCTCACTCACACTGTTGCAACATGCATACAACATTGTCTTGTGTCTTTGGCCGCCCCAATGCATTTCCAATGGAAGTCACATGGTTAGACAAAACATTTTTGTTTGATGCAGGGGAGGGGGGGGCACAACACAGCCAGCAAACAAAAATGTTTTGTCAAACCATGTGACTTCCATTGGAAATGCATTGGGGCGGCCATTAAACACGGACAAGACAAAAGACAAATGTAAAAGTTTTTTGAGATATTTATTTTATTTTAATCCACTACATTAGATTTTCATTATTACAAAACATACATTAACCACTTCAACCCTATATACATTTTGGCCATTTTAAATTAGCCTCTGCTATTTTCAAATGTTTTTTTATACATTTTGAAAGCTTTAAATTCTGCATAAAGAGTACTTTCTACTTTTTGTACCTTAAATACATTTTGATGTCAATACTTTTTCATTTTTACTCAAGTACATTTTTGAACAGCAGACTTTTAAAAGTGAGTACTTTTTCCACCACAGCATAAAGGTCACGTCATCAGTTTAATGGAGCGTTTCCCAGGGCAGGGCCGTCTGTGTGCCAGAGCCACATCAGCTTTCATAATAAACGCCTTGTCAAACGCAAAGTAATGCTTAGCGATAAATCAACACGTAACCACTGGAAAGTTGCTGTGCTCGCATCGGAGACAAATATGCAGAATTGGCTAGTTGAAAAGTGTGTGTGTGTGTGTGTGTGTGTGTGTGTGTGTGTGTGTGTGTGTGTGTGTGTGTGTGTGTGTGTGTGTGTGTGTGTGTGTGTGTGTGTGCGTGCATGTCATGGTCCGCTCCTTGGTCCGTGTTCCTGTTCTGTTTGGTTTTCTGTTACTCTGTTTGTTTTGTTTATCTTATTTTGTAGTATTGTTCCTAGTCTTACTCTTTCCTGTCTTCCTAGTTACTATTTACCTGTCTTGTCTAACCTTGTAATTGGCCAGTGTTTCCACCTAGTCCCCCAGCCTATCCCAGTGTTGATTGTCAGTTGAGTTTGGTGTCATGGGTGAATTGAGTTCACATGTGCCCTGTTATCCTGTGTCTATTTAAGTCCTGTGTTTTCTGTGTTCTTATTGGTTCGTAGTTCCCTGTTGTGTGAGTTTGTCCTGTAGCTGTATTATATCCTGTTATTTTTACCTGCCTTCTTATGCCCATATTTGGAAGAACCTCTGTTTAGTCAAACACTTCTAAGTTGACTTTTGCAGGCCTGCTGTCGCCTGCTTTTGGGTCCTCATTAGTACTCACCGTGACAGTGTGTGTATGTGCGTGCATGTGTGCATTAAAACATTCTGTGTTGGAACTTGGAAGCAGGATGGAAGAATTACAAGGGAAGAGGATCGGCCTATATGGTGTGTTGCTTTTGGGAAGAAACCTTCTATATGTTCAAAACCGTTCCTTTGTATTATTATTATTTTAAAAGCACATTGTTGCCGTTGGGCACAAACCTTCTCCAAAATCTAACGTTTTATGTTTTGTCATAAAATGAACACCCTACTTATCGCTCTCCCCATTTCCTGTCAGCCTACTGTCTGTCCCTCCATAAAATAAAGGCGAAAGCCACAAAAAAAAACGCCCTACTTGATCATGCTACAGCGTCACACAAAAGCATCAAAAGTAGCAGATCTGCAAGCTCGAAATGTGGTGCGAAGTGACCCGTTTTGCCTTCTGTGTTTCTCTCCCCGTCTACATATTCTCCTGCTGTCCTACATCCCAGGTCCAGCTCAGTGAATAATCATTGCTCAACTCCACCTCACTATATCATTCGTCTGCCAATAATCAGTCCATTTCCCGTCCAATAAATGCACCTGTGTACTTGCAATCACCCCCTCACCCGTCCACCATGTCAGACAGAGACAGCTCTGGTTGTGTGCAGACTTATAGGCCTCATTTAGATAGACTGCAGTCACATTCTGTCAAATCTGATTTATTTCTCAAAGACTGGCAGCCAAAATCTGGCAGCCTGAATCAGATCTGCGTTCAGACTGAGACAGATCGCCTCAAATCAGATTTGAATCGGATTTGAAACCACCTCTGAATGTGGCTCAAGTCACATTGGGAAAAATGAGAGTCCATGTGACGAGACGAGTCCATGTGACTTGTATGTGACCTGTCTGCATTTAGACTTATTTAAACAAATCAGATTTCAATCTTGAAATCTTGCACAGATCTGATTCAGGCTAGATTTGGCTGCCATTGTACAGGCTTCAGTTTGTAAAAACATCAAAGATGTGAATATAATCCATTTCTAATGGATGCCTTGGCCTGGAAGAGAGGTCATCAGGTGGTCTCCAACCTTCTTAGTGTTTCAACTCTCAACCACTACACTCTCCAGTTGGTGGGTCAGCAGTGATTGGCCAAGTCACTGCCCCTCTCCTCCAGGCTTCCAGCTATAGACAAGTCCACGGAGGCGCGCCCCGCACACAGCCATCACCGAGGCGCAACCAGCACCAGGAGAGAAGGCCACACCTGGCCAACAGGCTGTGGTTCGAAACCTGCCGGCCAGGTGCAGCAAACCAGTGCTGGCCACACCCCAGCGATCGCCGTGCCCAGGGCACCCCCCCGCGGACCCGCCCACTGTCCTTTCTCTCCTGCCAGAACTAACAGGAAGCTCTCTCTGCCTTGTGTGTTCTTGGGGGATAGCAGGCACTGAGAGGTCTCTAGGACTATGGTTTGCCTCCTGCTTAGTGTCCTCCTACGTCTCACCAGACTGTTCGTCTGTGCGGTGTCCGTCCTTGTCCACACTTGGCCTTACTCTGGTGTATTTGAGTCAAGGGAGCCTTCTCTGCGTCTGTGTCACTGTCATAGTTGTTGTCGTTGAATCTGTCCTATCGATATAGCTGCCATTTTCAGAGAATGTTCAAACTTTAAGACATGCTCATTGGCCAACATTGGGATGCAATGATTTAAACTAAAGAACCGATGTTTCTTTGAGGAACCAAAAAGGTTCTCTACAGCCACACGGGGAACACGAAGAACCATTCATTCACTAAAATGAAATGGTTCCTCAGTAGGCGATGGCTATTCGTGGAACCATAACATAACCATTCAAGAACCATTCATATTGTCCGTGTCTAAATCGAGTACCTGTCGACGTGCGAATGAATCAACCCGCCGAGCTTCAGAAACGTGATCAAAACAACTAAACAAGGCGACCTCGCGATGACGGACACGGCAGACATCCCGAGTCTTAAAAAAAAAGAAAAAGAAAAACGCAGGTTGTAAACGGCGAGAGGAGTGTGAAGGAGGCAGGGAGAGGGCTTTGAAGCAGCTAGAGAGCGTCATGTTGGATTGACTGCCCAAATTGATGTGCAGTCTGTTATTGTGGCGTGCTGGGACCCCTTGTTCTGCTAATAGTGCCATTTGTTCATACCCGGCCCTCCCCCGATCGATAGAGAAGGAGAGAGAGTGCAGAGAGAGAGAGAGGGAGAGGGAGAGAGCTGTGTGTGTGTGTGTGTGAGTGTGTGTGTGTGTGTGTGTGTGTGTGTGTGTGTGTGTGTGTGTGTGTGTGTGTGTGTGTGTGTGTGTGTGTGTGTGTGTGTGTGTGTGTGTGTGTGTGTGTGTGTGTGTGTGTGTGTGTGTGTGTGTGTGTGCGTGCGTGTCCGCACGCACACACACATGCACGCTCACACACACGCACGCTCACACACGTACACACAGCTCTCCTCTGATCACTAGGGGACCTGGCCTGACACACTACGAGCCAGCAGTGGGGTATTAGTGTGTGGGCTGTGTGTTTATGGGGGATGACTGGAGGGCCAAAGGAGACAGACAGGCAGGCAGGCAGGCAGGCAGGCAGGCAGGCAGACAGACAGAGAACACATTGTTCTTTACTTGATTGTCATTTTGCTGTTTTCAGAATTCAGATGTGATGGTGTGCATGACGATGACGATGTGATTGTGAATAACCTTTCAGTCATTTTCCAAACGTGCGTCATTATCGGTCCTCATGAGGGGATTATTGAACCCATATATACTGTTGTAGGCCTATAGGCCATTTTACATCAGATGATGATTATTTGCAGAAGTGCTGCACAGTGTGGACAATGTCTTTGCACGCATTCGTGAATATGTCTCTATGGGCAGCTGCAATACTGCTGGGTGACCTAAAGTGGCACTGTTGCACCGCTCAGTTCACACTTTGTGTGATTTTTTTGAAAATCAGCGCCAGGTCATTTAAAAAATGGTAAATGGTAAATGGTGCATTTATATAGCGCCTTTATCCAAGGCGCTTTACATAGATTGTGCATTACATTCACCCATTCACACACATTCATACACCGATTGCGGCGGAAGCCATGCAAGGTACCAACCAGCACATCGGGAGCAATTTGGGGTTCAGTGTCTTGCCCAAGGACACTTCGACATGTAGCCAGGAGGAGCCGGGATTCAAACCGCCGACCCATGGATCATTGTACGACCTGCTCTACCTCTTGAGCCACAGTCGCGTCATTTGATCCTCCTGATTGTACGTGTGACAATTTAAAACCCGACATTGAATCATTGGTACAACCACATTGTTTCAGCTTAGCTATTTGTGCTAACAACACAGATGACAGGACGTTTGAGCAGTGAGCGCCTCAATGTTTGACGGGGACTGCCCATAAGTCAGACATCGCGTTAGTCAGACCGGCGTGGCCGGTTAAGACTCTCCCGTGCTGCGGGTTACAAAATCACATGTGGCTCCCAACATGCGCGGTGGGTTGAAACTAAAACGTGTTGCACATAAAAAAATCACCGGTTGGAGCAGAGATAGCCTACAAGTTCAAAACGCGTCTCAGTGCGATGCATTTTGAGCGTGTAGATCTGCTATTTTTGCTATATTTGAATTGCCTGAGGAAGGTCCGGAGGAACCGAAACGTTGCATTATTAAAAAGAAAATACTCATGTACCGAGAAAATACACAGTAGTATAGTATAGTATAGTATAGTATAGTATAGTATAGTATAGTATAGTATAGTATAGTATAGTATATTCCTTTCAATTGAAATCCTGAATTATTATTTTTTTGCTATTTTTGAATTGGAATCCTGAAAAGTACAATTTATTTAATTTCAGTTATAGTTATAGTTAAATACAAATATGTTGGACATAAATACAATACAATAACATTTTAATACTAGTCATTATGATGTGTCTAATGACTTTATATAGACACGGGGGTCATGTTTGCGTGTTTGGAATTGTATAACAGCTGAAATCAATACTATTATCAGTATTACAATATTAACCTGCGGGCCGCATTATCTCATTTTGGGCGGGAACCCCTTTTGGTGTTAGCATTATGTTATGCTTTAGCTATTGAAAAATAGCAGATCTACAAGCTCATAGCGCGCCACCGAGTGGCGCGCTACGAGCTTGTAGGTCTGCTATTTTTGAAAAGTTGTGAAAATGTGGCGCAAACTTTTGAATTTCAGAGCGAACATTTTTAACTCAATTATTGGCTTCTGGGGGTCCCTGGAACTACATATTTTGAGATGGGGGTCCGTGGCCCAATAGAGATAATTCTGGGGGTCCTTGACATGAAAAAGGTTGAGCACCACTGACATAGAAACATGTTTTTTCAGAAAAATGTTAGGATTTAGAAGCCTTTTTTTAAATCAACCTCAGTCCAAAATGGGTTAAGTGAACGCCAGTGGCCCATGTATGCTTTAGTAGTGAGAGAGAGAGAGAGAGAGAGAGAGAGAGAGAGAGAGACTGCGTGAAGACAGAGCTTCTGGCGTCTGTCCGTATAGTGCTCTGCTCAGTCTCGATGTGAGACGATGATGGTGCCAGCCATGCAGCCAGAAGACTGTGCCAGTACTACTACAGCACATTATTCCAGAGAGGGGAGTTGAGGTTTCTGGTTCATGAAATGTGAGCAGATGTCTACTCACATCACACTACTCGTTTGTGGCCTTTTGAATAATTTAACGCGGTTGCGCCGTGCAGTAACTCACAATGCCTCGCGTTGTCGTCTAATACTCGTTAGGACTGGCAGGCTTTATACGGATCCCTCAAGGCTCGCTCCGTGTGTCTTTTGTGTGGGGATGCGACGGTAATTCCGACGGAGCATTTAGTCCGACATGCGGGAACATCGGTCAGACTAGCGCTCGAACATGCGCTGCTCCCGTGCTTGCGGTTATGGTTAGGTTACTGTTTGAGCCAGTGGCGTATCCAGGAATTACGTTTTGGGCAGGCAAGATATGTGTTAATTGTCGTCTCCCCGCGCACAATCGTAGCACTAAAGGTTTTCGAAGAGATATACCTGCCAGACGAGTAGTATACAAAGGCTGAAAGGCTTGCATTTATATTCCAATGGGTGATTGAGGGTCGCGCTCTACCGCGACGGCCAATCAGCTGTCCATTAATAGTTCTCAAGACCTGAGAACTCTTTTTTTCTCATTGTATGGATTTTGGCCGCAGGCCAGAAATGGATTTGGACAGGCGGACGCCTGCCCTTGCCTTATTGTAGATACGCCTCTGGTTTGAGCTGGTATAGGTGAACGGGCCGGCCAGATAAAGTACGGATGTCCGTCTCTGTTTCGGCCAAGTCACGGTGAAATCATCAGTGTTCGTTTAACTCTGAGGTTAATTAACACGGTAGGTAGGCAGGTTCCATATACGCCAGTGGTTCTCAAAGTGGTATCCTGGGCCCCCCAGGGGTCCTTGAGGGGGCTCCAGGGGATTTCCAGGGGCAAATTACTCAATATTGTGTATAGTGAGCCGCGCCGAGCTGGGATTGAACCCCGGTCTCCCACTCGGCAAACCGACACACAACCTATATTATAACGTCGCAGTCCCGCCCCCTCTCATGACTATAATTTATACGAGCGGCCCGGAAGAGAATTTCCCATTCATTTTTCCCATAGACCAGGGGTGCCCAAAATGTAGATTGTGACCTACCAGTAGATCACAAGGGCTGTGCAGGTAGATCACATGACATGCCCCTAAAGAAAACAAAGAAAAAAAATATATTTTTGGCATCTGACACTTGAATTAAGGTGACTTGATTCATTGATCAAAAGGGGCCTGTCAGCTCAAACCCACAATGCAATATTTTGGTTTCAAGAGTGTTGCTGTGCACTAGGGCTGACCTCGATTAGTCAAATAGTCGACTAATCGATCGGAACGGGTCTCAGTCGACTGACAACCTCTCAGTCGATGTTCACCAAAAAAACAAAAACAAAACAAAAAACAGTCGGGACGAATTTTTTCTTTTGGGCCGGGTGGAAAACCCCTCCGTTATAATGGTATGGTCCCAGTCCCCGCACCGCAGCATCGGGGAACACTCTGGCAGCCAGAGTAAAGGCTGGGAGGGACCGAGCCGAGGGAGGCTACTGTACTGTAGCCTACATGTTGTTTATGCTCCGGAGTCCAGACCCATGCAGTTTAATAATATACAGTCACAACAGAATGCACACTGCTGTCTCGTGTCTCATCACAATCCCAATGCGCCACCCGTGAAGTCGGGGGGAAAATAAAAAACAGGCTGCTAGTGTTAGTGTAGGGTC
>NC_136801.1:36367185-36412185 GCF_951216825.1 Electrona antarctica | reverse complement strand
TGTTTCCTTCTTCATACTGTAGCGACCAAACGATCCCCGAGCCTACAATACTACGAACTAACCACAGTATCGAGGGGCCGCCACGACAAGACAGTGTGCCGTTGGTGGATCACGTATCGCCATGCAGAACCGTCATAATCGGAGATCGCTCGGACGTGTGATTGTAACGCTTTTTTATTCATTATAATTGTAGTGATAAGACCGCAATGAACGCATCGGGGACGTAATCGACCCGGGTGTAATGTATAACGAACTTTTCCGCGTCCTAAACCGTGGTGTTGTGATCCGTTGTCGTTGACATCACAGCCGGGTGAATCTTTTTTTTCCCTCCATCGCCTCCAACCTGCATGCCCAGGCATGTTCTCTTGTTAGTAAATATACTTCACTAGCTTGAAAAACAAAATCAGCTGATGATGACAACGCGTCTCACCGTTATACTATAGTTCTGAACCGAACGGTGGAATGGGACTTTTTATAGCCGTACGGATCAAGACTTTTGCTGCCCAATGTGCCCATGAACCCCCCCCCCCCAATGTTTTGCGATCAAGACAATGAGGCAATCATCATCATCATCTAAGAAAGCAGAGTTATGAAGGTTTATAGTCAGACATTGACAGGCAGATATAACAATAAACACAATAAATATGCTATACATCCTATACACCGAATGAAAGCCCTGAATGTGTACTTTTACGAGGAAAAGAGTAAACATTGATCCCATGTACAGTTTGTCATAAATTGGTTACATTGCACATTGCGCCCACCAGATATAACTGCAGAGAAGACATGGACCCGAACTCAATATTCACAAAATAAGGCCTATAGCGACATATAAATACTATATACCGTATGAAACAGAAGACTCTCTGCTTTCATAAGAAATAAACTTCTACTGTAATAATAAAAATCACACCCCTGTGAAGTGAGCGGTGCAACTGTTCTCTACAGTTGCGCGGTGCAACTGTAGAGAACAGTTGCACCGCTCACTTCACAGGGGTGTGATTTTTATTATTACAGTAGAAGTTTACAGACCAAACTGTAAATAAAAGGTTTACATGACTTTCTGTCTCAGTCCGTATATAGCGAGCTGTAGTGAATAAGTACAGAACAGTTGCAACGCTCACTTCACAGGGGTGTGATTTTTATTATTACAGTAGAAGTTTACAGACCAAACTGTAAATAAAAGGTTTACATGACTTTCTGCCTCAGTCCGTATATAGCGAGCTGTATTGAATAAGCAGAGAACAGAATATGGGACAGAGTTGCACCACTCACTTCACATGGGTGTGATTTTTATTATTACTACAGTAGAAGTTTTTTTCTTATGAAAGCAGAGAGTCTTCTGTTTCATACGGTATATAGTATTTATATGTCGCTATAGGCCTTATTTTGTGAATATTGAGGAGTTCACGTCCATGTCTTCTCTGAAGTTATCTGGTGGGCACAAGCTGCATTCAATAACCAATTACTGTCTAACTGTACATGGGATCAATGTTTACTCTTTTCCTCGTAAAAGTACACATTCAGGGCTTTCATTCGGTGTATAGGATGTATAGGATATTTATTGGGTTCAATTTTATATCTGCCTGTCAATGTCTCTGACTTTAAACCATCCATAACTCTGCTCGCTGTTCAAGATAACCACTTCCAGGCAAATGCAGGTGTTGCAAAAAGGTCAATATCTCCAGAATGGAACATGGTAAAATCAAAATGTATTTTTTAAATTGAAGTGGACAAGTTCAGCTTTCTTTTGATGTATGCGTGTGATTCTCGCTATAAGAGAACATTTTGCTGTGGGCCCCCGAACAAGGCCTTTGTGCAATGTTAAACGGTAGCAACATCCAAATAGGCCTGTTGAGATCTTGTAGCAATCAAAGTGTTAAAAGGAAAAACTTAAAAAATAACTTTAAAAGGAAAAACTTTAAAAAAAACTTAACTTAAAAAAAATACTTTAAAAGGAAAAACTTAAAAAAAAATCTTAAACACAAAAAAAGAACTTAAAAAAAAACTTCTAAAATTACGTAATTTATTCTAATTGTTGTTTTTGCAATTTACGAGCTGCGTTCGCTTCCCGCGTTCGCGCGTCTTACTTGTGTACTGTGCACATCGAAAAGCAAGTGATTAGAAAACCTATCCTGCGTGACATGTCTTCTTTTATACTGTATGCCTGAACCGATTATACTGTATGACAAAGGTCTCAATCGTTGTTTGTTCATGAGCTGGTCCAGCCGGCTCCATCCACTGCCATGTATTTCTTAGATCTTCCGGTGCAAGGTTTGCCACCCATGACATGAGTGTCATGGCGCATCCCCGGCGTCCAGTCACGTCCTTTCCTTTCCTAAGCTTCTGGTGAGAACCATGGAAATTGTCCACCACATTGTCTATTTCTCAAATTCTATACATTCTATACAATTCTATACAATTCTATACATCTCACATCTGGCACTTGCTATACTTGCTATAGGTATATAGCAATTCAGGCACATGCATGTGCACGAGCACACACACACACGCACGCATGCACGCTGACGCACGCACCCATGCAAGCATGCGCCGGTGTCCGCAGTAAATCCACTCGTGTTATTATTACATATTGATTTATGTCAGACATTTCCTTTAGAGTTTGCTGCTGTTGACGTGAGAGATGGCCGTCAGGTACAGTACGACTGAAGAAGGCATTATTTTTTATTAAATCCTATCAATTATTAGCACATCAACGTCCTTGACCATTTTGTCTGTTTGTCTGCCTGCCTGTGTTGGTCTGTCTGTCTGTCTGTCTGTCTGTCTGTCTGTCTGTCTGTCTGTCTGTCTGTCTGTCTGTCTGTCTGTCTGTCTGTCTGTCTGTCTGTCTGTCTGTCTGTCTGTCTGTCTGTCTGTCTGTCTGTCCATCCGTCCACCACAGACAAAAAAATAAGCGAAAAACATGAAATATAAGCCTGTCAAAGGGAGACATAAAAATCAAATAAATAAATCAAGACACCACTCGTTCGCATTGTGGTTCAGCTCTAGCTGGCTGTGGATGTATCTTTTCACCCGTCGCCATGACAACCCAGGCAGCTCGAGGGTGTACATAACTTGATCAACCAGATTGAATTAGCAGGCATGGGGGGGATTAGATTACATTTGAATAGATGTTATTACATTAACCCATTTTAGGCGGGAACCCCTTTTGGTGTTAGCATTATGTTATGCTTTAGCTATTGAAAAATAGCAGATCTACAAGCTCATAGCGCGCCCGATCGTGTAGGTCTGCTATTTTTTGAAAAATCGAAGAACGACTGTTATAGAAACATAGCTTTTTCAGAAAACCGTCAGGATGTAGAAGACATTTTTAGAATCTGATCTCAGGTCAAAATGGATTAAAGGTAGATTAGCTCAGTGGCGTTATTAGCTTGGGAGGGGCGGCGCCGCTGCGTGTCCCAAGCAATCAGCGCCGCGGCTCTATAGGACAGCGGTGCTCAAAGTGGGGTCTGTGGACCCCTCCTTTTTAGGGCTCCCACTTTTAACCCATTTAGGCCTGACCTCAAAATTAAAAAAAACATCTTATAAATCCTTATAAAGTTTTCTGAAATAAATATTTTCACGATTTTTCAAAAATAGCAGACCTACAAGCTCGTAGCGCGCCACTCGGTGGCGCGCTATGAGCTTGTAGATCTGCTATTTTTCAATAGCTAAATTATAACAATGTTTAAAACACCAAAAGGGGTTCCCGCCCAAAATGCGTTAATCCACATGATCTACAAGCTCAGTATACGTTGCGACGAGACTCGTTCTGAGCTTGTATATCTGCTGCCTGTTTTCGAAAACAAATCTTGAAAAAGAAAAGGAATTTCTTGTAGACATTATTTTTTTGTAGTGAATAAATATCATGCCTGTAGAAAAGTTTTCATGTCAAGGCCCATTGAAGAGATTTGCTGTAGCCTCTCAGACCCAAAGCTTAGAATATTTTGTTGTCGTTGGATAAGATTTCAATTCCATGATGTATTGATACCATAAGGAGAGATAACAGACAAAACGTTGATCAAAATACCAATTATTTTACAATTAAGAAATGCACTCTTGTTACGGGGCACGGTGGCACAGTCGGTAGTGCTGTCGCCTCACAGCTAGAAGGTCCTGGGTTTGATTCCCGCTGGGGACACTGTGGGCGCTGGGGGCGTGTTCCCTCCTCCGCGTCATCAGTGCCCATACCCGAGGTGGGGTTGGCGAAAGGGCATTTCTGTGTGGAGTTCCCTCACAAAAACATGCAGTAATCCTGGTCTCTAAAACTACCTCCCCCTGGCCAGCCGGGGCGCCTGATGGAGGGGAAAGGAACTGGTCGGAATAACGTGTTCCTTCCACGTGCTACGTCCGGCCAGGGAAATTCCCCCCTGTCAGGTGAAAAGAAGCAGCTTGGACTCCTCATGCATAGAAGGAGGCATGAGGTCAGTCCGCTGCCCCCCCCAGGTTGGCAGAAGAAGTGTAGCGCCCAGGATTACATTAGATAATTCGCACTGGGTGAAAAAACTGGGTTGCAAAATCGTGGGATAAAAATTTAGAGAAAAAAAAAAGAGAAAAGAAATGCACTCTTGAACCAAAAAAAACAAATGGATCTGTAAGGGTCCATTTGCTTACCAAATCTTCCTCATTTAGCTGGGGGCCACCTGGAACCCCCTCAACTGCAAACGCAACTACAGAAAGCCCTATTATGAATGGAATGCGAGCCGATAATGACTTGAGTCATTACTTGTTTTCCCTTTACACCAAATCTCTTCACCGAAAATAGCCCATGATCTACAAGCTCACAATGACCCTTGTGATCTGCAATTTTTGACAAATGTTCACCTATGTTCACAGAATGTTCACTTATGTTCACAGAATGTTCACTTATGTTCACAGAATGTTCACCTATGTTCACAGAATGTTCACTTATGTTCACAGAATGTTCACTTATGTTCACAGAATGTTCACCTATGTTCACAGAATGTTCACTTATGTTCACAGAATGTTCACCTATGTTCACAGAATGTTCACTTATGTTCACAGAATGTTCACCTATGTTCACAGAATGTTCACTTATGTTCACAGAATGTTCACCTATGTTCACAGAATGTTCACCTATGTTCACAGAATGTTCACTTATGTTCACAGAATGTTCACCTATGTTCACAGAATGTTCACTTATGTTCACAGAATGTTCACTTATGTTCACAGAATGTTCACCTATGTTCACAGAATGTTCACTTATGTTCACAGAATGTTCACCTATGTTCACAGAATGTTCACCTATGTTCACAGAATGTTCACTTATGTTCACAGAATGTTCACTTATGTTCACAGAATGTTCACTTATGTCATGCCCAGCCAGCATATACTGTAGGGAGGCGAAGTTAAAACTGTGGTTAAAACTTAAAGGGGAAAACCACCCATTTTCAACATTTTACTATGTCATTAATATACCTTAGAGCTGTTGTGTGGAAATAATAAAAACGTCCCCCCATTCTGTGTTTCCTAGAACTGTAATTATGAAAAAAAATCATTAACATGTAAACATGGTGAAACACATCTTGATGACATCATCAAGATGTGATTCACCATGTTAATGATTTTTTTCAGACCTCTAGTTCTAGGAAACACAGAATGGGGGGGACTTTTTTATTATTTCCACACAACAGCTCTAAGGTATATTAATGACATAGTAAAAATAATGTTGAAAATTAGTGGAATGCCCCTTTAAAGTCGACCATTGATTGACCATGTTTTCCACTGCACCGTCTTTTTTATTTTTTTATTGTTTTTGGAAGAGGGCCCAACCATTAGCCTGACGCTCAGCCTGACATTCAGTTCATTATTCAGACTGAAAGCCCTTTCCAAGGCTTTTCTTTCCACTCAGTTCAGATATATATCTTTTTTGGCTTTGTTCTTACAGTGCAGGTTCACAGTACAAGTGCATTACTCATGTGCAGTGTTTTCTTAAACCCATTTAGGCCTGACCTCAAAATTAAAAAAAAATCTTCTAAATCCTCCAGTTTTCTGAAATAAATATTTTCACGATTTTTCAAAAATAGCAGACCTACAAGCTCGTAGCGTGCCACTCGGTGGCGCGCTATGAGCTTTAGTACTGTGACAATGGCCCCCAGAAATTGGTATACCCCTACCGGGCTTAGGACCAAACACAACATAGTTTTTCCTCATCTCTAAGGCCTCCCATACATGAAATGGATTCTTGTATAAAAATATTTTACTGTAAAAGTGGTGAAATTGATATTTAAAGTCATACACCTCAAACAAAAAATACAGCCTGTCCGTCTGGGGATTAAGGCATATAAACTCATGTAGATTCACAATGGAAGCTCTGAGAGGTTTAGAATGTGGCATATTGGAAGCCAGGACATCCCTCTACATTCTAGAAAAATAATAATGTCAATATGTGAATGTAAATATGAGATATAGTCATTTGAACACATACCTACAATAGGCGAAAATGTAAATCTGTATAGTGTCTTCTTTACTTTGCAGTGACTCTGACATGGATTGTCAACACATATGAGGGCTTGTAGGAATGGTGTGGTTCTACTGTATCCAGCAATACCAATTGTGTAATTGTAGCTTGCATACTCGTGGAGTTATGGCACTAAACGTAAATTGTGTCCCAAATGGGGGGAATAAAACAGTCCTAATGAAATCGACAGTATTAGTTAGTGTGGTTGCTCTAGGCAACACCAACACACTATTGTTCTCTGTCCGATATTTTTTTGCCAGCAAGGTGCTTTTTGAGGGAGGTTTAATGTTTTTTTTTGTTCAATGTTTTTTTTTTAAACGCCATTGCCAATAAAGGGAACATTTGCGTCATATTGTCTCTTTATTGTTAATGGCATTTAATGTGTTTACACCGTTTGTTTCACATCACCATTACATCACCTAATCAACATGAGTTAGACTTTAATATATTAGCCCCCCTCACTTCACACAGGTGTGATTTGTGTTAACTTTTGCACAAAAGAAAAGTGAAGCTTTTTGTCATGCTTCACATGACATCACAATATAGAATACAAACGGTAAGACGGAATTCAGTTCCCAGGTCCATATATGCTTTGTGACTCACGTCAGTGCAACCACACTTGCAATTTCCCAGAATTGCACCTTTCTAGTTTTATCTTGACTTCACTTATCAATGGTGGAATAATTATAACAAATTGACTTGAATAGAAGTTCCAAAATGTATGAAATCCCAAACTTGAGAAATTGTGAAAAGAATATTGCAGCTGCAACAATACTGCAGAGAAATGCAGGCCTACAATAGAACTACTATTATATAGCACAGACCTGGATGAGGGTGCTCAATGATCAATGTTATCCTCATAACAGCAAGTCATTAGTTACTGCGAGAGTCTAGCAAACACCAACTCAGGATTCCTGGATCTCTGCCCTCCACAATTTTCACAATTTTCATTTTGTATTGTTTACTTTATTTAGAAAAGCAATGTACAGTAACTTTTCACATCCCTTATACAAAACAAACACAATAAATTCTCATATTTCCCCCATGTCCTGTTAAGTCTTAAGTCTTAAGTTCTACCAGTATTAATAAGACAAGACTTATGGAACAATGCAATTAAAGTATTTTTTACAGTATTTGTCTCCATCTGCTCTATCTGCATCGTGTTGCCTATATGGGTTTCTTCATGAACTGACACAGCAAATATTTTGGAATGTGAAAAGAGCAGAAGAACCTTGTCAAGTCTAGTAGCTATTTAGCTCGCTGGAGTGACCTAGCTTTAAGCTCCATTTAGTGTAACAGATCCTGTCCAGTAGCATAATAGAAAAGCCCAGACTCTGTTTCACCAGAATGGTTCATTAGTATCACTTGTAACAGCATGGTTACTGTGCATAGTACCTAACTATAGTAGTGTACGGTCGGACACAACATAGTTGATTGATGAATTCTGAACCAAAAAGTATTTGTCTTTCTTCTTCTTTTTTTTTTTACCAGAATGGAGTGTGATGTACAAACATTGGATCCAAATATTTGTATCATCTGTGGTAAACATTTAGAAAAAGTAAAGAAACAAGATCCATAATGTCACAAACCCCAAAGCAGAAGACCTTCAACACATACTAAATGGTGCTCAACAGAGAGATGATGATGATGATGAAAACCCTGGCTCCAAATACAGAAAATATACTTTCCTTCAAATTAAAGATATCTTATCATGTATCATGTTGCTGAGCAAACTACACCAGTCAGAACAGCAAATGTTGAGAGTGAGAGTATGCCTGCACCATGCAGTCTCATCAAGAAGACTGAATAAGGTTGATAATAGTAACAGAGACAATGAGGAAGGTTGATGAAGTTGTATCGTCGGCTGCTCTTGTATTATATAAACATCATAAAAGCTACCGTAAACCTCTAAAGGAAATAAAGCAGCTGCCAGACAAAACAAAGAATCAGAACAGCAGACCAAATGTTCACCTATTTTAATTTAATTAAATGAAAGTGATGACACTAAACTAAGCGTTATGATGACATACTGAAGACACTGGTCCATGATTTTCTTCATCAATATATCTGAAGCTCTACAGCTGTTTTTGAGTGGTGTAAACCACTCCTACAACTGGCTTTGTTAGTTTACGTGTGTCTGTCTGTCTGTCTGTTCGTACCAAAAAATGAGCACGGTTGCTATGGTCACCCAGTTCACACGGGTGTGATTTCATTACGTCAGACATTACGTCAGACCACAGCTGATCAGTCTATATAAGACCTTACACCACTCAGTTCACACAGGTGTGATTTTTTCTTGGACGTGCAGCTTCTATCAGTGCATATCCCATGGGCACACTTTCAGAGCATACCACATCAGACCTTTCAGCTCAATCTACAATTCAAATTGTAATGTATGAGATTTTCCTTCAGTTTCCAGGATTTTCCTGTATTTAGACCATCATCACATCTTCCTCAGAGCTCAGTCTTCAGTATGTCATTATAACTCCCAGTCAGAGGTTATATATTGTATGATATTTATCTTCATACGATCAGGTTACGAGAGCTTAGTGTTGGTATATGGAGCCAGGGTTTTATGAACATCAGCATCATTTCTCTGTTGAGCAACATTCAGTGTTGAAGGTCTTCTACTGCGGAGGTTTTGACATTATGGACCGTGTCACTTTCCTTTTTCTATTTGTATTTGGATGTTTTTTTAACCATGTTGTAATAGCGACCACACATCACATTTACTATGAAAACATAAATGTCCTGTCACTGTCAGTCAGTTAGTAATAGTTATAGTCACCTTGTGACATCATCAGGGATGGAGATCCCTCATCAATATTAAGGCCATATATAAGAATGCCCATATATGGAGATCCCTGATGTCATCAATATTGGCCAGCAACTCTACGTCTGACCTCAAACCTCAAACCCTTAGATCTCCATAAATGGAGCTGACCTGTTCTGACATTCCATATTGTATGATCTGACCTCATTAATCCCTGTATACTCAAGACACGCTCCATATATGGCCAGTACATAATTAATTCCATATGTTGATCTGACTCCCCATGCCAAAGCGACAGCGCTCGCCCAGCAGTCTGCTGTCACCCAGGCCGATGCGTGCATGTGACCTCGCCCTTTTCTCGCCCTAAGGTCTACAGTGTCAGGGTTCTACTATTGTCAATGGCTACTGGACATGCTCTGTTAGTATGTTACACTAAATGGAACTTAAAGCTAGGTCAGATAGCTACTTGATTTGCCATTATTCCAAATATATATCCTTTTCATATTCCAAAATATTTGCAATGATTTACCTTTTATGAAGAAAGCCATAGGCAATACAATGCAGATGCGGTGAAGCTAAATACAACTTTACCTTAAGCTAACAATGATTATATCAACTCTACATGAATGAATGACTTGCTGGTATGAGGATAACATTGAGCATTGAGCTTGGTTTCCCTCATCCAGGTGTGCTAAATAATAGTTAGTAGGTAGTTCTATTGTAGGGCTGCATTTCTCTCTGTAGCCTACTATTGTTGAAGCTGCATGCATATATACTTTCACAATTTCTCATTTGTGACATTTCATATATTTTAGGGACTTCTACTCAAGTGAATTTGTTATAATTTCACCACCCTTGCACAAGTCAAAATAAAACTAATCTGTTTGATATTTCATTAAGACTGCTTTATTTCCTCCCATTTGGGAAACCATATACGTTTAGTGCCATAACTCCACGAGTATTCAAGCTACAGTTACACAATATTGGTATTGCTCGATTCAGCAGAACCACACCTTCCATACAAGCCCTCATATGTGTTGCTATGACAATCCATGTCAGAGTCACTACAAAGTAAAGAAGACACTCTACATAGATTTACATTTCCGCCTATTGTAGGTATGTGTTCAAATGTCTATATCTCATATTTACATTCACATATTGACATTATTCGTTTTCTAGAATGTAGAGGGACGTCCTGGCTTCAGGTATGCCAAGTTGTAAACCTCTCAGAGCTTCCATTGTGAATCTACATGAGTTTATATGCCTTAATCCCCAGACGGACAGGCTGTATTTTTACTTTGGGGTGTATAACTTTAAATATCAATTTCACCACTTTTGCAGTAAAATATTTTTATACAAGAATCCATTTCATGTATGGGAGGCCTTAGAGATGAGGAAAAACTATGTTGTGTTTGGTCCTAAGCCCGGTAGGGGTATCTCGAAAACTAAAGCACTTTTTGACTGTTCGTCACAGGACTACTTGTAGATCTGCTATTTTCCATTAGCTAAATTATAACATAATATTTAAAACACCAAAAGGGGTTCCCGCCCAAAATGGGTTAAGAAAATTGTATTATATATTTCTTCTTATATTATATTACATATTATGTATTATAATATATTATGTATATTATGTGCCTGCCATGTAATGGCATAACGGCATATTCCACCACAGTTAATCAGCATCTTTATTTTTTATTCTGCAAAGTTCTGCGCTTAATTCCGCCTGCGCGGTTTATGCGTTATCCGCGATATATACCAAATATATACCATATATATCAAAACGTGCGGCTCGGCTAGGACAAATGTGCTTGTCAAAATATGTCTGTTATGCGTTACCACGGTGACGTAATAATTGCTTAATAATAATTATGCTTAAGCCCCGACCCCTACGTCTTCCTATTGGCTGGGCTTTATACACAGCTACAGTATAACTCTAAAAGAACAGTTCTCATGTTAGAAAATATATTTATATGCCAATTACAAATTGCTATCAAGTTAAACGGGACTTTATTACTAAATCAATATCAAAGTCAATATCAAGAGGGATTAAAAATGACACCACCAGGCGACCACAATAAGCCAGCCAGCTACTCCGATGGCCAGTCAGCAGCAGCCAGGTGTCTCAGCTGTCCTGAATATGGGTGATATCTCTCCCACATGAGTAGGAAAGCTCAACCCACTGCACCAATATACCACATTTTACTGCGAGAGATATTAAAAATCACACCAGTGTGAAGTAAGTGGTGCAACTCCGTGTGGGGGTCCCCGGGGGGGGGGGGGGGGGGGGGGGGGGGAGTTCCAGACCCACAGGAACGCACCCAGGGTGCCGGCCTGATACCGGGCCGCCCGCGTCCGAAACGGTTGAGAAATGACAGAGTTACCGTGTGGGGGCCCCTGTACTGTACCCTGTACTGTACTGTCACTGTACTGTACTGTACTGGCACACCCGAAATCACCATATATGGGTCAGTGACGTGACACCCCTAAAAAAGTGTTTTTTAAAAACCTTTAAATAACAGGAATAAAAATGATTTACTTTTGTTCTACTCACTCTCATCTTTATGGAAACATATTTTGTTTTTAGATATTTTATTGGAATCAGAATGTATTCAGCATTTTGTTGTACTTGTGCCTAAAATCATCATATGGTGTGACATGACAATAATTGTTTATAAAATGAAAATGGAGTACACCTTTCTTAAATTACTCACTTTATCAAAGTCCTTTATCATAACTAACCTGTAATCCACTATAGTTTTGTGAAAATGTATTAAATCTGTATATTATTTTCGTAATCAACACTCAATGTGAGGCCCATGTTGTCGGTCTTTCAACATATTTTGTATTTATTGTGACAAAACTTTCTCTAAAATTACACAAATATTTGTGACTCTTCCTGATACTATTTTCTATGTAATCCATGAACATTAATGGTTTCATCATTAATAAAGGTATGATTTTTTCACTATTTGGAACGTCACACCAAATTATTTAGTGTCACACCGTATGATCATATCTTCATTTTTCAAAGCAAACTGTGTTTTAACCTACCTATTAGTGAGTACTGAACTTTACAGATTGATTAAACAATTACTCAGGAAAAACAGCAACAGGAAAATTGCTTTAACATTGAATAACATGCAATGACTGAATACAACAAAATTAAACACATTTTATTGTGGATAGTTGCAGATTTTAGGTGAAGCTGTTTAAAACAAATGTTTAAATGGACAAAAGAAACATGGGTCTTTGTTATTTATTGTTATATCTGTAGGAAAATACAGTTTGCATCATATGGTGTGACAAAAAAGTCATATGGCGTGACAGGCAGACAGTCACACCATTATGATATAGTGTCACACCATATTATGTTTTCTGCACTTAACATAACCTTGAGGCTACTAGCTACACATTAGCATGCTAACAACATGCTAGCTATAACAAAGCAACATAGATTTACATGTAATTATGACCAAAACATCTAATAACTTTAGCTTTTTTAATGAAAAAGGTGTCACACCCACAGACACTCGGATGAGTCGCATTGGTCAGCGTTCCAACGAGATCGTATTTCATGGAAATGTTAAAATGATAATTCACCACAGACACCTTTCATGCTATTGTAATGCAAGTGCTGAGCAGCCTTACTGAAGAAGGACCTCTCTATCCCAATGGGTGTCCAAAAAATTGCCTGTTGAAATTTCCCAAAATGGTGTCACACAATATGATTTTAGAATTTTAGCATTTTTTCCCCTTAGTTTTATTCAAGTTCTTACTTTGAGAAACAGGGCCAGGACAGTCGCACCATATGAGTTTTGCTATGTTTGGTTGAAAATTCTGAAGAAATGAGGAATGCAATGTTTTAATCTTGAGTATGTTCACATGAAGCATAATGTCCTGCACAATATTCAGATGGTTTTTGACAAATATATTTTTTATTTATACGCGTTTGACACTGAGGACAGCAAAGGACAGCATGTCACGTCACCCACCCATATACAGTTAATATGTGCGTGTGTTTGTGTGTGTGTTGCGCACAGGTGGTGAAAAACGACCATGCTGTTTTCGTGCTCAGACGCACCCAGCCACCCACCCACCCACCCACACACATAATCACTTAAGGAAGTGGTTGCACCACTTAAAAATAAATAGCAGCAAGATCTACAAGCTCACAACGGCGCGTCGCGACTGCGAGCAGGGTCAGTCTGCTCATGTTGGTGCTTTTTCTGGTTTTATCCTCTTAGCCGATTTTGTAATGACCTGTACTTTCCTTGAACATTACATTACCCATTATGCAAACTGTTAATACAATTTTCAATCAATCAATCAATCAATCAATCAATCAATCAAACAAACAAACAATCTTTTGGGCTTATTTTCAAGACCTGGTTGCTTAGGCTATTTCTCTCTCGCACAAAATATGGCAACACTGGTGAATGACTGTTTTCGGATTGCAGTCGGTGTCCTGAGCTGTCTTCAGTTCTTCCAGCTTTGACACATGGACAACAACTCCGGGGCCCGGCAGGGGGGACTGCATGGACTATGGCGTCTCACGGCAGCATCATGTGGTGCTGTCGCCTCATATTATCCAGACAGAGAGGTGCACGCAGCGGCAGGGTGTTCACAACACAGGCAGACCGCTGTCACCCAGCGGCACTAAAGTGTTCAGAGGTCCTCCAGTGCTAAGCACCAGTGAGTCCAGTTTTATATGGTGGTGGTTTGATTGCAGAAGTGTCCTCAGGTTGTAATGAATTGCATTTTTATAGCGCTTTTCCAAGTGCTCAAAGCGCTTCACAATGGTTCATTCATTCATACATCGGAGGGAGGTGAAGCGGCAAACAGTTGACGCCAGCGTCCTCACTTCCCACATTCACACACCAATGGTGGCGATCTCACACCGACCGACTCATTGGAGGCAGTAGGGTTCAGGGTCTTGCCCAAGGACACTTCGACATGTAGACAGGAGGAGCCGGGATTTTGAACCGCCGACCCAGGGATCGTTGGACGACCTGCTCTACAGTACCTCCTGAGCCACAGTGGTTGTGAAATGGCACTGTTGGGCTGATGAGTGGAAGTGGAAGCAGGTGAGTGGCAAGGAGTGATTGGAATGGAATGTGGGAGTCGGTGTTAATTTTGTTGACTAAGACTAAAGACTAAGTCGACAAAGGTTTTTCAGAAGACTATAGGACTAAGGTGGTCTTTACACGAGAACGGTGTTCATAGAAAACGGTGTCCCTTTAGACGAGAATGGTGTTTTCAGGTGGTGAAAACGCAACAAAGTGAAACCACCTTCCAGAGTGGAAATCTTTGAGAACGCCGTTTTATCCCTTCTCCATGTAAACAGGCAAAACGACATCATGGCTCACGTTGGCTCACAGCGCATATGTTTATTACATTGATGCAGAGCCATTATTATATAATGGAGTTCCTGAACAAGCCTCCCTCCTCGCCTACAAAGCGCTGCTCATCAGTGAT
The DNA here is from genome assembly GCF_951216825.1 of Electrona antarctica. Classification (NCBI taxonomy): domain Eukaryota; kingdom Metazoa; phylum Chordata; class Actinopteri; order Myctophiformes; family Myctophidae; genus Electrona; species Electrona antarctica. The sequence goes on along the minus strand of NC_136801.1, from coordinate 36,397,453 downwards.
GGTGAATGTAAAACCAAACCATGATGTAAATAAAATTCCTTGTGTTAGGCGGCAGCCGTGGCAGCAGCGTTTATGTAGCCTAATGTATTATAAAATATATAACCATCCCGTGGCGCGCTCTGGGCTGCGGCCACAACCACGTTGTGTTCTGGAATCATTCAAAACCCCAATAGGGTTGCGTGAAGGGGTTCTTCTTCTTGTACGTGGGTGACTGGTCTATTTGGCAGCCCGTTACCGCCACCTAGCGACATTATAGCGTTTTCATAAAGTGTGCGTTCTCGTGTAAAGGGTCAATAAAAATTGAGAACGCAACAGGACTTTTGCCGTTTTATCTGGAGATGGTCGCTGTGTAAAAGAGGCAGAAATGTACACTGGTGGGAGTGATTGTATGGGGACACGGTCCGTTCTGCAATAGGAGTACTCATCAACGAAATATCACAATATCTAATTTTGTATTTATTCCAAATTGTTTTCTGTCACAAACTGGCCAATAAGTACATGAATCTTGCCTCTGTAAAACACTGGCTGCAACGTTGCACCTTGTCCACTTGTATCCTACTACTACTGTATACTACTAGTACTAACAAATCAATATCACGATATTCAGAGGATGATACGATATATATATCGCAATATAACGCGATATCGATATATTGGCACACCCCTAACATGGAATATCGTGATATTATCATTATCGCCACAGATAGTTTTGGTGTTATAGAGAGTGGTAACCAAAACCTTTGGAGTTGCATTTCTGAATATGTGCAAAGTAATGGAAATCTGAATTAAAAAATAAATCCATGTTTTCTAAGTTAATATTTCAGTAAAAGCACAGTCACAATACAGAATATTCAGGTCATTAGTAGGTAAATGTTTTTGGATGCCCACGTCTGCGTGTGTGGCACTGAAAACTCCACGGATTAATCGATGTGATTTGGGTGTCTGGTTTAATCTTAGTTTTTCACTGACGTGTGTCAGAACCTCACTTTCGTGCGTCACAGCAGGGCTGATCAATGAACAGCGTCAACTTGCCCAGTGTGAGCTTCTCACTTGCGGGTCGAAGTAGTCATTGTGGGGTGTTAGGATAACACCCCCGGTGTTAGGTGTGTGATATCTTTTTATGGATCTTAATATCTTACAAACAGCAGGATGTATCCACCACATTGTTCCATCCACCGTCCGTTGAGAGCCACGGTTTCATGTACAGGATTAATTTGCAACAGTTTCCGTACATATTAACTTTTGGCTGTTGTCATATGAATACATTTTATGTGGAAAAGGGAGGGGTACGTGTCCTTGTGCTGCTGCTGGGAGTGCTGAGCCTGCTTGAATGGTCTGTCTCTGTCTGTTCTTCTCCTTCGTATTTTTTTCTCTTCAAATAACACAGCATTCTTCTGACTGCTACATGAGGGTACAGACTGCAGACTGCCTGTTTTGCGGGTTTCTGTCTGCAGTAATAATGTGTGCCGGAAGTGTTGCCGGTGCCGCTGCTAGTCTCAGTGCGCTGCTAGTCTCAGTGCGCTGCTAGTCTCAGTGCGCTGCTAGTCTCATGCTGCCCGTAGGTGCGCACGACAGGGCTGGACTGACGGCCAAGCTACACCAGGCTTTTCTCGCACAAAACGCGCGCGTTTACCCTAAATGCGTGCGTTGAATTTAGGTCCAGTCCTATTTTAAAAAACGCATGCGCGGGGTTCGCGTTTAGGGTAAACGCGCGAGAAAAGCCTGGTGTAGCTTGGCTGTTAGACAAAAATTCGGCCCGGACATTTTCGCTGAATTTGGACCAGACTTGACCACCACAACCAGCGCGCAGATACTCTACTGACTATTTTATAGTCCCCGGAACGTAGGGACCCCCTTAGTCTGGAGCCCTGGTATACCCATATCGTCCCACCCCTGTACTGTGTATATATCTATAGAAAATAAAGCAGCAATCGCTCCTGACCTTTTAAAACGAAACATTTTCAAAAGGCAGTCGCCAAAACCTGAGTAATATGCAAGTACTATTTTTTTAACATAATAGTAATATCATTATGTAATATTATTACTGTTTTTGGCCAAAGGAGATCAAGGCAGTTTAAGTTTAAAGCTTTTCCCACAAACCGTATACAAATAACAAATAAAGGGCTTTCCCATGTGCTTTCCCACATTCGATGTGGCAAACCTTTGCTACAAAACTGCTCAACTAAACGTTTTTTTTCTTTGTTTTTCATATTTAGGCTACCGTCATAAAACAGAAGGATGGGTCTTTCTCTCTCTCTCCCTCTCTCTCTCTCTATCGCACGCACGCACGCACGCACGCACGCACGCACTGACACGCACACACTGACACGCACACACGCACAGCCCAGAGCCTTATAGTTACTTTAACCCATTTTGGGTGGGAACCCCTTTTGGTGTTAGCATTATGTTGTGCTTTAGCTATTGAAAAATAGCAGATCTACAAGCTCATAGCGCGCCACCGAGTGGCGCGCTACGAGCTTGTAGGTCTGCTATTTTTTTTAAATCCAAGAACGACTGACATAGAAACATAGCTTTTTCAGAAAACTGCCAGGATGTAGAAGACATTTTTAGAATCTGATCTCAGGTCAAAATGGGTTAATTGTGCTGGGTGTTGTACAGGCGCTGCCATTGAGGCCAGTGTCATTAAAGGACAATGGCAGAACAGACGCCATGGAGGAACAGGTATTATCTTTAATGAATGGGGTTATAGGGCTTCATATCAATGTCACCATTATGTAAAACCTTTTGCCTCAATTTCTTTTTATATAAGACAAAATGGGAGAAAACGTATAATATATAATGGGTACATAATGTAGGCCTACAGGCGGCCGTTTCAGCACCGGACGGTTCCCTGCAGTTCGATCCTCCCAGAGTTAGTGTCGAAGCATTCCGGGCATTCTGCTACTGTATAGTAAATTGTACAGTGCAGGGTATTTCTTCATTGTGGTGATGCTTATTTGACTTAAAGCTTATGTAATGTTTTTATTTCGTACAGTCTGTATGGTAGTATGTTAATGCAATATAACGTCTACAATAGATTCTGTGTCTGTGTGGACACGACCTTCGACACACTTGTGTTTCGGGGTCTGACCTGAAGGTAAACATTATTCATTCAATTCCTGCCCGCAGGCAACCATAGGCAGGCTCTGTTAACATGTCAGCACTTTCAGTGCAGGAGACCTGCTTTCAACTCTAGGGGGGAAACAGGAAAGTTAAATTTGAGTTAAAAAAAAAGCCAATTGCAAGAGAGTTCTCGTCTCAAAGCCGCTTTGGTGGAGCAGGGCTGCCTACAGCCTTCCAAATACATGGCTCATTACTCTTTCTGAAGATGACTTGATGGCATGTCCTCTTCATTACACTGGCTTTAATTGGAGTGAACGAGTGGCGAGAGAGAGAGAGAGTGAGCGAGAGAGATGGGGAGAGAGAGAGAGAGAGAGAGAGGAGAGAGAGAGAGAGAGAGAGAGAGGAGAGAGAGAGGGGGCCCCTGAATATAGTCCAGACAGAGATCTGTGACTGCTGTCCTTGGTACTGAAACAACAATCACTGCAGCTGCTGTCCTTGGTCCTTAGAATCAGGATAAGGGCCGCTCCACACTGGGGACGGAACACTACCGCTGCCACTATAATCAATGGAACCCGGCTGCGGTGTGCAGGTTGTTACGCAAGTGTTCTATCGCATGTACACAGCCCTTCACCTCGCCTTCACAGGACACAAAAAACCCCCCAGTAAAAACGCAACTCCCCACGGGACGGACAAATTGTCGGCGCAGCCATCTAGTTGCTGCGTGCGGTTACGTTCCGTTGGCAGTGTAGCCCGGCAGTAAAAGTCAACTTTATTGTTACATCACATATTGAAAAAAGTGGATGAGTGGATGTTTTTGTGTGTAGTCCCCAGTGGCGTATCCAGGAATTACGTTTTGGGCAGGCAAGATATGTGTTAATTGTCGTCTCCCCGCGCACAATCGTAGCACTACAGGTTTTCAAAGAGATATACCTGCCAGACGAGTAGGATACAAAGGCTGAAAGGCATGCATTTACATTCCTATGAGTGATTGAGGGTCGCGCTCTACCGCAACGGCCAATCAGCTGTCCATTAATAGTTCTCAGGTCTTGTTTTTGTCCTCTTTTTTGTCATTGTATGGATTTTGGCCAAGGGAAAGGGTTTCTCCTGTGTTGGCCCTACTGTAGATATTTACAAGCGTGTGTGTGTGTGTGTGTGTGTGTGCGTGCGTGCTGGCGTGTGTGTGCGTGCGTGCGTGCGTGCGCATGCGTGCGTGTACGTACGTACGTATACGTACTGTGGGATACAGCCCTTACGTGTTGTATTGTAGTGTATATGGCTTCTTTTCACCTGACAGGGGGGACGTTATTCCAACCAGTGCCTTTCCCCTCCAGAATGAAAAGATTTAAGTGTGTGTCAACAAATATAATGTTGTACTTGTATTTTCTCTCTGACTAAATTATATTATATTTTATATGTACTTATGGGGTATCATGGATGTATTAGTGGCTGTTCTGTATAATTGACATGTACGATGTAGCTTTTGAAATTGTATTGCTGCTTCTTGGCCAGTTCCCACTTGAAAATGAGACTCTGTCTCAATGTGTTTTTACTGGTTAAATAAATGTTAAATACAAAATAAAATAAAAGTACCATCGCTGCATGCAGACAGGCTGTTAATGTCGCGCGACAGCACGCAACTGTTGAATAAGGCATGACTCCAACTCTAACCCCTCAGTCAAGCTGCCCACGCGTCTAGCAAGTTGTCCTTAACCCATTTAGGACGGGAACGCAACGCATCTTTGTCACCTTAGCTTTTACGTTAACCATTATTTAAAACTTTACCTAGCAGATCTATACAAGCTTGTAGATCTGCTATTTTTGAAAAATCATGAAAACGTGTCTTTGGATATATATTATTTCACGGCGAACGCTTTTGAACTCATATCTTTGCTTCCTGTGCGGGGGTCCCTGAAACAACCTATTTTCAGATAGGAATCTGCGGCCAAATACATAGCATTCTGGGGTACCTTGACATGGAAACATTTGAGAACCACTGATATAGAAACAGGGTTTTTTTCCAGATAACTGGAATTGTGCTGTCTCAGGTCTAAATGGATTAACCCATTCTGGGCGGGAACCACTTTTGGTGTTAGCATTATGTTGTGCTTTAGCTATTGAAAAATAGCAGATCTGCAAGCTCGTAGCGCGCCACCGAGTGGCGCGCTACAAGCTTGTAGGTCTGCTATTTTTTTTAAATCGAAGAACGACTGACATAGAAACATAGCTCTTTCAGAAAACTGTCAGGATGTAGAAGACATTCTTAGAATCTGATCTCAGGTCAAAATGGCTTAAATAACCCTTTGTGTGCCTCTAGCAGACACAGCCGGAGGACACTGCATGCAGGACACAATGTGCTGTCATTCAGGCTGAGGCTCCCAGACATGCAGTGACATCCACCAGATAAAAGAATCCATCTCTAAGTGTGATATAGAGCCATTAGTAGAGGATCCTTGAGTGACACGCCACACTTTATAATCCATGCCAGCAGGCATATATATCAGCACGCAGCGCGCACACGCACGCGCGCATGCACGCGCGCATGCACGCACACGTGTTTGTAACACCATTATACTTTGTAGGACACGCTTCCCTGGTATTTACCCACCCGGACATGCATGGTCCTGACTGGCAGACCCAATAAGAGCCCCCCCCCTCCACATACCCCTGGATGGGGGGGGGGGAATCAATGTCAGTCCTGCAGTGCACGGTCGACGTCCCGATTGTTTGTGCAGGATTAAGAGACCATATCTCTGTGCCTGTGCGTGTTTGTGTGTGTGTGTGCGTGCATGCGTGCGTGCGTGCGTGAGAGAGAGAGGAGAGAGAGAGAGAGAGAGAGAGAGAGAGAGAATGAAAGAGAGAGAGAGGACCCCTCTGGGCGAGATCAGGATTATGATTGTCATTTTGTGGCTGATCTTTCTTATCATCTGGTGATGATGTCCAGCGGCAGAGAGGGTATAAGAGCCATCATTAGTGTTAGTTTTTCTTTTTGACATATAGAACCAAACAAAGATGACCCCGTCGGTGTGTTTTTACATAGTAGAGCTCTGCCATCAGACGTGGAAATGCATGCCCTGCACCCAGATACTATGTACTGTGTCCCTTTCATGCCAATATGGAGTTCTTTGTCAGGCATGCCCAAATATGGAGTCTATATGCAGACGTCAGAACGATGTGGGCAGGGGCCCTGCATGTCCAGACCCGGGCAGAGACCTTTTTTGGGGCGGTTCTGGACAACCGGTCCATGGGTCCGACCGACTCAACACCGGTGGTGGTGTGGAACGGTTCTGGAGTTATGTGGATTACACACGTACATATACGTACAGACAGACAGACAGACAGACAGACAGACAGACAGACAGACAGACAGTATTAGAGATATAGCTTTTATTAGTTTTTATTTTGTTTTTATTTTGTTTTCGTCGGAAGCTGCAGTGCTGATGCTTTTTCCTTCGCAGAGCGAGTGACATGAAAGCTCTACACTGCGATGATATTTTTGATCATTTTGAAACGGAAGCCTGCATGTTTCTGAACCAATCAGAATGTCGACCATCCCTTCAGCCTATAGGACGATGGAATCTCAATCACTGCAGCCGTGTCCAGCAGGGCTATATAGTGTTTGTTTACAAGAGAGAGAGAGAGAGATGGCCACGGCTAAGCATGTTTGCTACTACGTGACTTATTTCTAACTTATAATGATTTGATTTCAGATACAGATGTTATTTTAGTGTGCTATTAAGTTTAGTAATACACTGTCTGGATGTCATCTTACAAACGGAGTAGAGTCTATCTATGTCATCACGCAGCACGCTTTTGTTCACAGGAAGTAATTCAAATTGGCTTTTTATGGACTTTTTGATATAAAAAATACACAGAAACGGAAATGTTCCCATTGTGTTGGCATCTATAGTTAGGTATAGCTTTATTGGCATGAGAAAACATGCATTTACATTCCCAAAGCAAAAAGTGGAACAATACAACCAAGGCAAAATGTATGTACAATGAAAGTCAGAATCTCTATAGATAAAGTGCCCCTCAGCAGGGAACAGGTCTTCACCAGGGCAGGTCAGGTTATGGTGGGCCTCCTGGTGGTGCTATAATAGGCCAATGTGAAAATGGTGGCATTTCTTCTTACGCCTTGGATGGCAATTGGATGATTTGATTTGAGGCATTTTGTTAAAAAAAAAGTGTTTTGCACAAATCCACCTGCTCGTCTATTCCTTGGCATGCTTTAGCGCAGGGCTGCTATATATAGGGTTCACGAGGGTCACGCCTTCCAGCGATAATGACCTGACTCCTGAACCGTCCTGTGTAAACTCCTGGCTGATTACCTGCATGATGGACCCTGCTGCATGTTTCTCTGCCTGACCCCTTAACCCATTTTGAGCGGGAACCCCTTTTTTGTGGTTACATACATTATGTTATAATTTAGCTATTGAAAAATAGCAGATCTACAAGCTCTTAGCGCGCCACCGAGTGGCGCGCTACGAGCTTGTAGGTCTGCTATTTTTGAAAAATCGTGAAAATATATATTTCAGAAAACTGGAGGATTTATTTTTCGAGGTCAGGCCTGAATGGGTTAATCATAATACAGCTCTCTCTGGTTTAGCTTTTGCTGTTTGATCTCCTGCTTCTCATTCTGGCCGCGTGATTATATACCCGGACCTTGCTTGGTTCCCCCGGTCTGGTCCGTACGGGTCCATTAAAGTTTGCCATCTCCGTTTGATCACACTGCAAGTACATTTAAGTACTGTACTTAAGTACTGTACTTAAGTACAATAGTGTACCTTACTTGAGGTATTCCTTTACTCCACTACATTTATTTGAAAACGTTACTGGTTACATTGTAGATTTGGGTTATTATTATTGCAAAAGATACATTAACCACAACCATATACATTTCGGCCATTTGAAAATAGCCGAAATCGTCTATTTTCAAATGGCCAAAATATACCTATATATACAGTATATCGGTATAGACTAGAGCTTAAGTGATTAATGTATGTTTAGTAATACAATTTGAAATCTAAAAAGTAACTAGTAATTACAGTTTTCAAATAATAGTGGAGTAGTAGGCCTACTACTTGTTGTAGGCTAAATGTACTCCAAATACTAATACATTATTGATTTCAGCTTTTTCTAATTCCAAACATGCAAACATAACCCGCTTTAATTGCGACTGTAGGTTGCATTTACTATAAAAAAACTGCATCTCCGTGTGTTAGTCACGCCTCCATATATTGCCAGCAACGACCTCAAACCTCAAACCCTTAGATCTCCATATATGGAGATGACCTGTTCTGGCATTCCATTATGTTGATCTGACCTCATCAAACCCTGTACATTCAAGACACGCTCCATATATGGCCAGTACAGAATTCATTCCATGTGTTGATCTGACCTCATCAAACCCTGTACAGTCAAGACACGCTCCATATATGGCCAGTACAGAATTCATTCCATGTTGATCTGAGCCAAAGCACCAGCGCTCGCCCAGCAGTCTGCCATCATCCATGCACGCAACCTCTGTCGCTTCTCGTGTCTTACTGGTTACTTCAGTCTATATTAGTAGCTTAATGACTATAGTATTACATTTTGTATTGTCTTTTTAATGTCCATGTATTGTTCACAAAGTTAAAATAACTAACTAAACTAAATGCATTTGAAATTAAATACAATGTTAAATGTTAAAGTTTGCAGGATTCTAATTAAAAAAAAGAAGCAAAAAATGCAGATCTACAAGCTCAAAATGTGTCACACTGTGACGCGTTTTGAGCTTGTAGATCTGCTGTGTTTGCTACGTTTGTGTGACATAGAATGACAAAGTAGGACATTAACCCATTTTGGGCGGGAACCCCTTTTGGTGTTAGCATTATGTTATGCTTTAGCTATTGAAAAATAGCAGATCTACAAGCTCATAGCGACTGACATAGAAACATAGCTTTTTCAGAAAACTGTCAGAATGTAGAAGACATTTTTAGAATCTGATCTCAGGTCAAAATGGGTTAATTCATGGGCAAAAGAAAGACGGAGATAAGAGGTTTCACACTCACTCTGGAGTGAGTGTGGAAATATAGTTGCCCTTTTCCATCATCAAAGTTGACCACCTCTGGTCTGACTCATACCAATCAAAGCCACGACCTCCCGATCTCAGGGCAGGACACTAGAACGACACAAGGCCACTGAGCTGGTGATATTGCATCGGTTCTCCCAACCTGCACGGACCCATGCGGGCCCAGATACTTATATTGCATAATCACTTGAGGTCCAACCCGAATGACCTCTGCTTTTGCCATCATTAAGTTGGAAAAAAGGTTCTGGAACATCCACAGTGTTTCAATCCGTTTTAGACATTTCCCCAGCGAGCTGTGTGACTGTGAACTTGCCTTGTATCGATAGGGATGCCTCCTTATCCCATTGAGGCCTGACCTCGAAATTTAAAAAAATTCTTCTAAATCTTCCAGTTTTCGAAATAAATATTTTCGCGATTTTTCAAAAATAGCAGACCTACAAAGCTCATAGCGCGCCACTCGGTGGCGCGCTATGAGCTTGTAGATCTGCTATTTTTCAATAGCTAAATTATAACATAATGTTTAAAACACCAAAAGGGGTTCCCGCCCAACATGGGTTATGGCACTATGAAAGAAGCCTGTGGTCTGTCTTTGGTCACTATGATGTACAGAACAAAATGATGCAGTCCTCCGAAAGCAATTACAGCCCCTTGAAATAAAAGCACACAGCAGTAGCAGGTGGTTGAGTGGGATATATATTTGTGTATAAACACTAGTGGTGATTTTGACAGCAAATGTTCACATTTTAGTCATCTGAACTGTTTTTAGTCAACTAAATATCATAAGATTTGAGTCGACTAAAGCTATACAGTTGATTTTGTCGAATGAATTGTATTTTGGCGGGCAGCCATTGATGGCTTCGTAACTGGCTGATTTAAAACTTGGTTGCATGCTGAAAATAGCCGGATCTACAAGCTCACAATGCGTCTCTTCTCCACTCCCATTTTAGTCTACGTAGTTTTTATTTATTGACAAAATTGTCAATATATATTTTTTGTCTTAGTTTTAGTAATCATAGTTTTCAGTTTGTGTTCAGTTTTCGTCAATGAAAAAAGCTGCTCGACTAACATTTGTCGTCATAGTTTATTTGAGGAAATCAACACTAATAAACACCTACTACTATTATGGTGTTGTTTTTCAACGTGCTAGCCTTACAGCTACCCTTTCTGTCCATTCTGTGTCTTGGAAGGAATATTAATTTGTTTTGGTTTGGTTGTTTGCCCGTTGTTGTCCTATCAGGATTTATTGGTGTTTTTAAATGTTTAATAAAGAAATAAACCCAGGAACGTGATAAAAGTCACAAAAGCAAGCAGAACAAAGCCCATTTTTTCAAATTGTCTCAAATGCGCCTCGCCTATAGACGCCATAATAATATATTGTTGTAGTTGGGCGAAATAAAAAAACCTTGCATGTCCAAAAGCATTCCCTTTTTGTATTATTATAAAAGAATAACATTTTAAAACTGTGAAAATAGCTGATTTTACATGCTCACAATGTGTTGCAATGTGACGCATCGTGAGCTTGTAGATCTGATATTTTCACTATTTTTGCTTTATAACTCTTGTATGATGAAGTTGGGCATTGAAATGACGAAAAAACTATTTTGAAATGTGGAGATATGAGGTTTCTGCCCGACAGCGACAATAAGCCAGAGAGGGTTAGCGTAAATACATGGTTTTGTGCACGAGATGCTTCTGACATTACCCCCCCCCCCCCCCACACACACACACACACACACACCCGTCAACCGCCGTATTTTACATTTAAGGATAAGCAATCTGGTCTCGCGGCTGGCTGGCTGGCGGTATAAGAACGACGGCTTTGCGTCTCTCCCTCTCTCTCTCTCTCTCCCCGGCTTCAGAAGTTATAGCCGGTGTAATCAAAGGCGGTGCTGTAGCGGCCTCGTAAAGTCAACAAGGCGAGCTTTACTCGGAGGCAGGGCTCATATTGTTCTGGGATCAACAACCTCACTCCAACGTCTCCATGGGCCCGCGCCGCCGTCAATCATCCCGGCTCCAGCAATCAGACGGGATTAACCAGGGCTCTGAAGGGGTTGGGGGGGTTGGTTGGCTGTGTGCATTGTGTGCACGCACGCACGCACGCACGCACGCACGCACGCACGCACGCACGCACGCACGCACGCACGCACGCACGCACGCACACACACACACACACACACACACACACACACACACACACACACACACACACACACACACACACACACGCCTTTACCACAAAAGTTACAAGTAAAGGGCTTCTCTCTCACGTCAGATATTGAAGCCTTTGCTACAAAGACCGTACAACTAAACGTTTGTTCAAGGTCCAAAAAACATACTTACACATAGTGCCTGAGCCCTGAGATAAGATAGGATATACAGATGCGTGAGCAAATAGCAGCCGGAGTGTAGGCCATACTATATGCACTATATATGTGCTAAGCTATAGCTATAGCTAAGGTGCTGGAATAAAAAGATAAAAGATGTGCATTGCATGGCAAAGGAGACAATTCTGTGACGCTCAGCCTGCTCAAACACACACTGCACGCTCACTCACATGTCTGCCCTTCCCCCCACCACAAACACGCACGCACGCACGCACACACGCACGCACGCACGCACGCACGCATGCACGCACACACACACACACCCTCTCTCTCTCTCTTTCTCTCTCTCTCTCTCTCTCTCTCACTCCCTCTCTCCCTCCCACACTCCTCCAAGACCCAACCGATCAATGGACCACCATGAGATGCGTGCGTGCGTGCGTGCGTGCGTGCGTGCGTGTGTTCTCAGATGAAGCCAGCTGGTCAGTCAGGCAGCTGATTGACGCTGACCTCCTCTCAACAACAGCAACAGGATGTGAACACGGTCCACTCTTACAAGTACAATGACGTACATGTGTTAGCCCTGAGCCCAGAGTACAACACTGTACACCAGCACAGACCAGAGTACAACACCACATACAAGTACACAGTATACCATACCACAAGTACACATACAGTACAACACCACAAGTACACAGTACACCACAAGTACACAGCACAACAACACAAGTACACACACAGTACACCACCATAGGCCTAAGCCCAGAGCCACACACAGTAGAACACCACAACGGCAGTACTGTATGTGCTCGATGACACACATCATATACTGTAGATGAAAAGTATATATACTGTGTGTGTGTGTGTGTGTGTGTGTGTGTCTCATGTATTTTTTTTATTTATTTTTTCATTTTTATCCCACAATTTTGCAACCCATTTTTTCACCCAGTATCAGTTATCTAATGTAATCCTGGGCGCTACACTTCCTCTGCCAACCTGGGGGGGCAGCAGCAACCGGGGGTTTAAAGCGGTTTTAAACGCCAACCCCGCCCCGGGTATGGGCACTGATGACGCAGAGTAGAGAACACGCCCCCAGCGCCCACAGTGTCCCCAGCGTGAATCGAACCCACGGCCTTCTAGCTGTGAGGCGACAGCACTATACCGACTGTGCCACCGTGCCCCCGTGTTTCTTATGTTTTTATGTTTTTAAATTGTTTTACCTGTATAAAACATTGGTAGTTGCGCGTCTGGGACTCTCCAAAAAAAATGTGAACGGCATCAGCTGGTTGGCCTCCGGGCAGCCCCCATGCATGCGTCGCCTTTTGGTCGGCGGGAATCTTTCTTGGCCGCCTGGCGGGGGCTCCTATAGAGCCCAATCATGCAACGCAAATGATTATTGACACTAATTAACCACGGGGAACGAGTGCGAGATTATAGCCGTCCTGCCCTCTTCCGTCTCTCGTATAGTGTTTCGTGTCGGGGGCTGGGGCCGCTAACTGGCAATTACACTGTTAGTGAAATGGAGGAAAAATATAGGAGTCGTCCGCAAGCCACGGTAATGATGCCTAATTACGCGCCAACATCACGACCAAAGTCTGGTCTCTCTCTCTCTCGCTTCCTCTCTCTCTCTCTCTCTCTCTCTCTCTCTCTCTCTGTCTGTCTTTGTGTGCACCCCCCCCTCCCACCCCCACCCAGCTCACTCTGCCTGCCCTGGCCACTTCCACATCTAATTTGCTCGGCTTCCTCGTGGCTTTATTAAAGGACTTTCATATCTCTCACTCTTCTATTAGTTAAGAGACGCCTCGGCGTGCCTTGCGTTGCCTTGCCCGAGCCGAGCGCCCGGGTCTGCCGCCGCCGCCGCCGCCGTAAATTGCTTGATGTCACTTCAAAACCGACAGGAGAGACGGACGCCTGCATGAATAGCGACCGCGCTCGCTCTCTGCCTCTCTGTTTGTCATTCATCAAGGCTAGAGGACAAGAATTAGCGAGCGGAAGCGAAGTAACATGCCCTTGACTCCATTGACCGGACGGGGGGGGGGGGGGGGGAGGAAGGGGGGCGGGGGGGGGCTGGGGGGAGGGGGGTGCCTTGAAGATGTGCCGTCCTTTAAAGATCAGTCTGGTTCTACATGTTCCCTCAGATGAAAGGCAGACGCCATAACGGGGAACTGCTTCCATGGCGTTTTCATGTCCGCCCCCCCCCATGCATTCCCACGTCTCGTTTTGAACTCCTTTTTGTGCGGCGTATAGCACGTAGGGGTGGTGGCTTAGTTATTAGACTGTTTATCTGTAAGGTCACATGTTCAGTTTCAGTTCAAATCTGGCAGATGACTTATTGTCCTTGAGCAATAAGGCACTTAATACTCGGCTGACGAGTTTCTACCGTTTTCGGTGCACGTTATGAACAATCAATCGATTGTGGCTTGAATCAATATGGAACTAACACTTGAAGTTCCTATTTAATAACATGTTTCACAATGACAGCTCACTGGCATTGGCATCTTCACTTTTCTGGCCCTCACTTTTTATTTGCTCAGCCAATCAAATCATCGCTATGGGGGCGATCAGCCAATCAAATCATGGCTATAATTCACACGCACACATACACACACAAAGCTGGGAATATCTTTGAGTGGCTTTGGTGCCCCTCAAAAATACCTTGACATTACCTATAGTCCTCACAGCCCACGGATGGGCCCCCGGACCCCACGTTGAGCACCAGTGAGCACGGCAGCGGATAATATGCCAGGCAGAGCGCAGCACAGCGAGGAGAGTTTATTAACCCATTTTGACCTGAGATCAGATTCTAAAAATGTCTTCTACATCCTGACAGTTTTCTGAAAAAGCTATGTTTCTATGTCAGTCGTTCTTCGACTTTTCAAAAATAGCAGACCTACAAGCTCGTAGCGCGCCACTCGGTGGCGCGCTATGAGCTTGTAGATCTGCTATTTTTCAATAGCTAAAGCATAACATAATGCTAACACCAAAAGGGGTTCCCGCCAAAAATGGGTTAATCAAGGAGAAATGAACCCGCCGACACACGCGCCACCGCTCTGTGTCTCGGTGTGGCGAGGCAGGAGAATTAGACCAAGCCGTGGTGGAGAGTAACTAAGTACATTTACCTTTAAGTACCGTACTCAGGGCTGCCAACTCTCAGGATGGCAAGAGTGAGACTTTAGTATCATGATGCATTTGGCCGCCGCCGCCGATTATTATTATTATTATTCTTTTAATGTAGAGCAACAATAGTCCCTAACATAGAGCCCTGAGAAAATGGGTAATTTAGTAGGGGCTGTTAGCAAAAAAATGTGGACGAGGCTGACGAAAGCGCCAACCTTTTTCCACATGCTCTCCATCACCATACGTTTGATTTTGGAAGGGGGGCCATGTCCAATTCAGTTCTTGAATGTGAAGGAGGCCTACTGGGGGGAAGCCACACTGTGCTCAATATGCAGTTTGACACATTCAGTAGATCTCGTGATATTTTGTGGACAGATGTAATTTCTTGGGGTCTAGTAGGACTATAGTAAAAAATAAAAAGCCATAATATTTTGTAAAATAATACATATTTAGCCCCATGCTCGAATGCCCCCGCCCCCCTGTCAAAAACAGCTAAAATCCCCAAAACGAAAGAAAGCAGCAAATGAAAAAAAAATAACACTCATCTTTTACTTTCTCTAATAACAACCTAAAACATGAACCTTGGTTGAAAAAAACTAAAGTTGTCCTTTAACGCCAGTTATCGCCAGTTATATGTGTCAAAATGTCATTATGCTTTAAGTAACATGTGACGTGTCAAACTAGGGGGTTTCATGATTCTGAATCCATTGCAATCATTAGTTTTGCACGAAAAACAATCCTTGGGCTAGAAACAGCCATAGCCGTCATAAAAAATGTGATGAAGTCATCACATTTGGACACATTTGGGCAAGTGGCTATGGCAGAATTTAGCCCAAGGAGTGTTTTTTCATGCAAAATGAATGCTTGGAACGGATTCAGAATCATGAAAACCCCCTAGTTTGACACGTCACATGCTACTAAAAGCATAATGACATTTTGAAAATGCTGCCTTATATACAGTAGGTTGATAATGGTAGTGGAAAGAATATGGTGCTTTTGCCAGCCGTGTCCACATTTCTCTAAAATATGGACTCTCACTAATTCTTTTTTACAACCCAAGAGAATGGATGTTCTAATATTGTGGGTTTTTTTCTTTGTGTTCTTTTAGTAAAAGATGTTGAATATACAGTTCTCCAAACAGCAATTACAGACCCACAGTGGGCCGTCAAGTGGGCCGTACAATATCTGAGCTTTCTTTGCCTTCATACAATTTACATAATACCAACTAAATTAGTTTGAGGGAAATTTTCTTTGTGTTCTTTTTTAACACAAGTAAAAGATGAAATACCACAATGTAGAAAATACTCCATTGTATAGGTCAAATATACAGTTCTCCAAACAGCAATTACGGACCCACAGAATATAAACACACAACAGTAGCAGGTGGTTCAGTGGGATATACTGTCCAATATGATAATTTAATACCGTTGTTTTTCAATGTGCTGGCCTTACAGTTTACAGCTACGTTGGCTCTCTGTGTCTTTGGCGGAGAATATTAATTTTGTTTGGTTTGGTCTGGTTGTTTGCCCGTGGACCTAGATGGATTTCTCAGTGTTTTCTCAAAGCCCAGGAATGTAATAGAAGTCACAAAAGTGAGCAGAAAGGTTTAGAAAGGTTTAGCTACTTTGCATCCATGCAACTGCCATATTTACAGTACAATACCCATTTTTATAAAATACCACATTCTTGCGCAAGACCACCAGCCTACGTCAAAATCGTCACCACTTTGCCGAGTTACGCCAACTCCGTTCACTTCATGGGGCCAGTCCAATGGTACGGCCTTCACAGTGACACACGCGTTATTTCCGACCCTCAATGTCCAATCTCGCTACCTCTGCTCTAACCCAGCGCATCTTAACTCAGCCCCCGCCCCCTCTTGCTGCTGTGCCGGCCAGGCGACCACACCACCACGTCGTGTTGACTAGAGTAGACTACACTAATAAGGACCCATGACGGCCACCGCCAGTTCACCGCGGCGAAATTCTAGTTAATATAGACATTTTACTCAGAAGTTGCTTTACATGGGGAAAGGGTTATCCCCTTTCCCCCCATGTAAAGCAACTTCGGAGTAAAATGTATTTACTTATTTACTTATCAACTTTATTAGGTAATGTAGTTATACAGTATAGACAGCATACTGTCATGTGGGCCGTACAATATCTGTGCTTTCTCTGCCTTCATACAATTTACATAATACCAACTAAATTAGTTTGAGGGAAATTTTCACACACATTAAATGATCTGGCTTTACAAATTAGGTATGACTTGGATTGGATATAATTAGCAAGACGTATCGCAGTAATACTTTATTTAACCTGGCAATTAACTAGACAATTAAGAACAATTTCTACTTTCATACAGTGGCTGTTAGGCTGAAACCTTGTAATCTCCACATTTCAACTTTTAATAAATGTTTTTTAAATTTTTCATCAATTAATTTCATCATACAAGAGTGTCGCACATGACATAGTGAAAATGTGCGTGCGTGGGTGTGTGCGTGCGTGTGTGTGTGTGGAGGGGGGGGGGGGGGGGGGGAGTGGGTGGGTGGAAGGTTGCAGCACAAGAGACACGACCTTTGTAGAAGATTTACACTCTCAATCACCAGTTAGCCTCGGTCATTGATTAGAGCATCAGCAGTTTATTCATCAATCTCTGTCCAGGGTGCTTAACACCCACTGTGCTATAGTGCCACTGACTGGTGCTGTGCTGTGCTGTGCTGTGCTGTGCTGTGCTGTGCTGTGCTGTGCTGTCCTGTCCTGTCCTGTCCTGTCCTGTCCTGTCCTGTCCTGTCCTGTCCTGTGCTGTGCTGTGCTGTGCTGTGCTGTGCTGTGCGGTGCGGTGCGATGCGGTTCTGTGCTGTGCTGTGCTGTGCTGTGCTGTGCTGTGCTGTGCTGTGCTGTGCACGTGAGAAAGCCCTTTATTTGTACGATTTGTGGAAAAAGCTTTTAACTTTTAACTATTTGCACAGCCTTCCTCTGTACTAGTATACTGTCTGTCTACAGTCTACAGCCAGTTATTTCCACTTTTCCAGTGTTTCTAGATCTAGTATTTTCCTAATTATCTAATTTTGTTCTCAACGTCAAGATTCTTGCCTGCAACTTAAACCTTTCTCCTCTGCTTCAGAACCCGGCTCACCTGTTCTACTGCCTGCTTGTTGCCTGCCTGCCTGCCTGCCTGCCTGCCTGCCTGCCTGCCTGCCTGCCTGCCTGCCGGCTGCCTGCCTGCCTGCCGGCTGCCCTGACTGCTCATCTCAGCCTCCTATATGTTTGCTTCCATACCACCTTCCCCAATCCCCGTACTCCAATTCAAATACTGTGGTGTATTATGAATCATATAGCATATTTCATAACTACTTGAGTATGAAACTAAACAAGAAGTTCTCTCTTGTACGACAATACCTTAAACTTTCTCCTGTGTTTGGCTCTGCTTTTGGGTTCACCATTTTGCAAACTGTGACACCTACCTATACCTATCTACCTACCGTCCGTGGTGTTCCAAGTTGTTCAACTAAGCCCAATTGTATTTTAGGTTAGTTATGAGCTTTCGTAGAGAGTCGACATATTTAATGGCTTTTGGTATATGGCAATCCTCCACATTTTGGTGGCAGCAGGGTAGAATGCATTTTTTACCTTGGTCCTTATTTTCTGGGGGGAACGAGGTCAGATGTTGTGTCGTGACAGTCGGTCAGACAGTCGGTCAGACAGTCGGTCAGACAGACAGACAGACAGACAGACAGACAGACAGACAGACAGACAGACAGACAGACAGACAGACAGAAGGCTATACAACCAATACATCTATCGGGGAGGTTTCTAAATGGAGCAGCATAATGTGTGAAGGCTCCCCTCTAGCAAATATCGATCTGTGCACCGTGGTGTCGATGCAGGCTCATTTCACTGCCTTCCACCCTGCTAACACATGGCCCATGTTCAACACAATATCGCCTTGATCTGAGGCAGTGGTTCTCATATTATTATTTTCATGCCAAGACCCCCACATTGATGAACATTTGGCCACGGACCAGAGGGGCTTTGCATTCCCCCCCCCCCCCCAATTAAAACAGATATTGGTTTCATTAAAAGGAGAGATGGCCTGGGCCATGGCTCAATGGTCCAGGCACCTTGGCTGGTGACCCAGTCTGGCAGTGTGCCGCGGGTTCGACTCCCAATCCCGACGGCCTTTACTGCATGTCACTCCCCCATCTCTCTCCCCATTTCCTGTCAGCCTACTCTCTGTCCCTCCATGAAAAAAATATAAAATAAAGGCGAAAGCCACAACAAATATTTAAAAAAAATAAAATAAAAGGAGAGATCACACCAATATGGAATAAGCGAATGTTTATTGGAAAGATTATTTTGGCAGAAATGTATCAAGCAAAATGGCAAACCTTTATAGCAGAAGATTATTTTGGCGATTAGACTCTAATTGCATTTATTGAATAAGATTAGCTTTAAATAGGGAGAACCCCCCCATTGGAGAATTGGAGTCTAGAGTCGCTGGTGGTGGCTGAGCAGATGAACCTCCTTCCTTCTCAACACTAGATGACAAGGTGGAGTTGGGGATGGAGGTGGGTTGCTTGTTGCAAACTGAAAAGAGAATGGCAAGTGTCAGAGGCAGTGATATTTAAAAGGCGGAGTCAAATCACCTGTTTGGCTGCTGCAAAGTGCTCGTGCTTGGATTTGCGAACAGATTTGGACAGTGTGAGAACGGAAATGACGAGCTATGATAGCTGTGCTGAAAGGCCGAATGAAAGCGTTAAGATCTTCCTTATTGAACCTTCACTAAAAGCTACATATAGGAGTGAATCAATGAGTGAGTTTCTAAATTTCCCTTCACTGGGCCAAGCAAAGCGGTGTGATCGGCTTCTTAATTCTCCCATTGCGTGCACCGGTATGATCGGTATACGCCTGACACTTATCCAGTGAGAAAGGTTCCGTAGTGCAAAAACTAAGCGTGATTGAAATGCATTCTTTTTAAGTGAGTGCCACATTTTTTGTATTTTTTCAGTTTTTCATGTGTCTATGAGGTGACAGTACTTCATTAGACACCCTGGAGTCGTTTTTATGTGCAATTGTGTATTAACTTTGGTTTCTTCCTGGAGGCTGAACCCCTGACAGTCAAACGGGCCAATGAAATAAACAGTAATATAGTGACATCACATTATCAGCCCCTCCCCTAACCCCTCCCCCTTTATCATACAACTACAGCTGTGGGTGCGGCTTCAGTTCAGGTGGATCACCACCCATCACCACCCACCAGGCAAACCAGGCATACTTAATGAACTGGTGGGCGTGCCCACAGAAAAACAACATTTTAACAAATACTGTACACTTTTTTGAAAAAATGATACCTCCTTATATAGCAATAAAATCACGGCACTCCATCTTTAAAGTCCCAGCCCTATACATCAATGACATTGTAATATTGCTACTTTTTGTGTATTTTTCCAACCACTGCTCCCTCCCTCCCTCCCTCCCTCCCTCCCTCCCTCCTTCCCTCCCTCCCTCCCTCCCTCCCTCCCTCCCTCCTTCCCTCCCTCCATCCGTCTGCTCTGCTCCAGTGTAACTCTCCCTTCTCTCTTCTCCCTGGCACGTCTATACAGTCTGACGCAACAAGACTTTGATCTACTGCGACCTTTTAACAAATTCTCCATTTCCTGGCTGGGTGACTGAGACAGACAGAGGGAGGGGGGTGACAGGAGTCACAAGAGACGGAGAGATACAAAGACAAAAGAGGACCTTGTGTATAGAGACAGAAGGTAGAGATGGTGAAAAATACACAACAGAGGAGAAATAAAAAAGAGAGGTGGTGGTGGGAGGGTATATAGCAGAAAAAACATTCCCCATCAAAAGAAGGCTGTTTTTCCCATTCTCCATTTCCATGCAGCCTCCTACAGTTTCTCAAGGTTCATCGAGCCTTTTGTGCATGGGCTGCGTTTCAGGCCTGGCTGAGTATCGGCGAGTTGTCTGCCCACGTTTGATGCCAGAGTGTCCATAAGTTCGTCCCAGGATCAACGATTACAATTTATAATTTAGGCATTTAGCAGACGCTCTTAACCCATTTTAGGCCTGACGTCGAAAGAAGCAAAGATTTGAGTTAAAATGTTCACTCTGTAATATATATATTCAAAGATTTGTGCCACATTTTCACGATTTTTCAAAAATAGCAGACCTACAAGCTCGTAGCGCGCCACTCGGTGGCGCGCTATGAGCTTGTAGATCTGCTATTTTTCAATAGCTAAAGTATAACATAATGCTTTAAAACACCAGAAGGGGTTCCCGCCCAAAATGGGTTAATCCAGAGCGATTTACAGTAAGCAAGAACAACACATACATCACATACATACAAATAGTCATCAAGAATCATAAGGAAGCTAAGAACATAAGCATCTTATAACAGTAGAAAATATGTACAGTAAAGCTATGAGTATATACACCATAGAGTGCTATGTCCATAACAAAAATCACACCTGTGTGAAGTGAGGGGCTGGATACAGCTGGATATAGGGTGGGCTAGTGCCCCTCAAAAATACATAAGTTTAGCCTTTGCATACGCCTGTAATGTCGTCGAGGTTAGTGCAAGTAGTACGGTAAGTGTTATACAGGCTAAGATGGAGTCCGTATGCAAATGTGTTCGTGCAAGAACCCAGAACGCAGATTAGTAATTTGCAATTTACTGGGGATCTACTGGGGAATGCAATTCCAACTTGCATCGTTCTCAACGGGTCTACTTTAATTTATTAAAGTAAACCGTGCTATGGCAAGTGTTACGGGCTAAGATGGAGTCCGTATACACGGGCAAATGTGTTCGGGCAAGACTTGTCCATGTCCTGAAAAATATTTGATTTAATAAAGGGACAAGGATTTGAAGAAAAAAATATTTCACCCAATAATTAAAATCCCAAACATGGAATAGACTTGGACCACGCTGCATTGAGACCTATACAACCAGTATGCAGTGAATAGACTTGGACCACGCTGCATTGAGACCTATACAACCAGTATATGCAGTGAATAGACTTGGACCATGCTGCATTGAGACCTATACAACCAGTATGCAGTGAATAGACTTGGACCACTCTGCATTGAGACCTATACAACCAGTATATGCAGTGAATAGACTTGGACCATGCTGCATTGAGACCTATACAACCAATCAGTGAATAGACTTGGACCACGCTGCATTGAGACCTATACAACCAGTATGCAGTGAATAGACTTGGACCACGCTGCATTGAGACCTATACAACCAGTATGCAGTGAATAGACTTGGACCACGCTGCATTGAGACCTATACAACCAGTATATGCAGTGAATAGACTTGGACCACGCTGCATTGAGACCTATACAACCAGTATAATGCAGTGAATAGACTTGGAGTATGCTGCATTGAGACCTATACAACCAGTATATGCAGTGAATAGACTTGGAGTATGCTGCATTGAGACCTATACAACCAGTATATGCAGTGAATAGACTTGGACCACGCTGCATTGAGACCTATACAACCAGTATATGCAGTGAATAGACTTGGACCATGCTGCATTGAGACCTATACAACCAGTATATGCAGTGAATAGACTTGGACCACGCTGCATTGAGACCTATACAACCAGTATGCAGTGAATAGACTTGGACCACGCTGCATTGAGACCTATACAACCAGTATATGCAGTGAATAGACTTGGACCATGCTGCATTGAGACCTATACAACCATGCTGCATTGAGACCTATACAACCAGTATATGCAGTGAATAGACTTCGACCACGCTGCATTGAGACCTACCAGTATATGCAGTATCTTTTTTTTTGGAAATAAATATTTGTACATTTAAAAACTGTGTACATTGGTGACTATATAACTATAATCTACCTGATCTTGAGGCCTACAAAATCGGGGAAAAAATAACAAATGAAAAAAATAAACTTTATTTTTATTTTTATTATCAACTAGTCAACTAGTACCAACAAGGTCGACTAGTGGATTTACTAGTCGACTAGTAAACTAGTCGACTAGTTGCTTAATGCACGCTGCATGGAGGCCTGGACAGCCAGTAATATAGAGCACACATGGGCAACTGGCGGCCCGGGGGCCACATGCGGCCCCCACGTTCACTTAATGTGGCTTAATATCATGAATACTGATATACTATTGATTTCAGCTGTTACAATTCCAAACATGACCCGGTTTAATTACTTCAGTCTATATGACTATAGCTGAATGACTAGTATTTTAATTTTATTTTATGTCCAATGCATTTGTATTTACGTTCATAAAGTTAACATAAGTATAAATGCATTTGAAATAAAATATAAATGTTACTTTTCAGGATTCCAATTCAAACACAGCAAAATAAAAATCAGGATTTCAATTCAAATATAGCAAAAATAGCTGATCTACAAGCTCAAAACGTGTCGCAGTGCAACGCATTTTGAGCTTGTAGATCGGCTATTTTTGCTACGACAGTAATATGCAACGTGGCCCTCTGGAGTGAGTGTGGAATTATAGTGGCCCTCTCCATCGTCAAAGTTGCCCAGCCTTGCTATAGAGCATAGCAGTGGGTGTGGTTTCTGCACCCACAGAACATTTTTGGCCATTCACTTTTTCCCATAGAAGATTTACAAATATTTTAAGCCTAGAATCAAGCCATCCAGGATCCTGGTGGTGAGTCACTCATGACCATAACACCTTTGATTCTGTGAAGACCCCTATAGGGTCCTTGAGGGAATTTCTAGGAAGGGAAAAAAGGGTACATTATGATTAGCCACTTAAGCCATATAACTTGTTGTCGGTTTCCGACCGGCTCTGCCACGGCGGTTCTTGGTTCCAGGTAGTGTCCATATGTACTTCCATGCATTACGTATTTGTCCCTACATTTCTAGGAAGGGAAAAGCGTACATTATGATTAGCCACTTAAGCCATAACTATCTGAAATATTGATATTGTTTTGTTTCCGTTTCTGGAAAACTTTGTTATTTGTAGCTACTAAAAGCAATTACACCATGTACGTTAACTCACTTGACAGAGCAACTTTCATTTGCGTATTAGAGCGTATCATATTTGTACGGGACCGGGAGAATCTATAATTTGACTCAACTATACTGCAGTTGTTTACTTTGTACACCAATGAAAGCAGGCTTCATGGCACGTTTGGCTTCCTTTGGAAATAACTTATAGGCTGTTAACATCGTCACCACCGGTGTGAACACAGCATGAACTGCATGAGACTTTTTATAATTGCTCTTTATTGAACAGGGCTATAAGCGACATTTTCAATATCGAGGTGACTTTGCGGTTTAATAACGGCTGAGCAAATAACGTCTCCTCTGATGATTTTTTCCACCACAAATAAAACCCATTCGATTTGTCCCATGTCTCAGTCTTGATGTCAACTGGCAGGTGAAACCTTTTGACATGCAGAAATGATAGCACGACCCCACACACTATCTCCTGTTTGTCCTGAGGTGACAGGAGAGGGCTTCCTTTATACTGCAGGGCTATATTTGTCCTGGGAGAGGAGAGGAGAGGAGAGGAGAGGAGAGGAGAGGAGAGGAGAGGAGAGGAGAGGAGAGGAGAGGACTCTCTCTCAGTATAGATATCCCATGATGGTGGACTGTACTCTTCATCTTTTATTGAAGCCGTCATCTGAGCTGAGTAAACACATTAGAGTCTACATTATTAATTCCAATTTCTCTGAGATTCTGTTTGTCCAGCCCTCCCATGGCCCCACCCAGCATAACTGAGGTCAAATCATCCTCTCTAGCAAACATCACTACACCAATGACCTCCCCCTCCCCTCCTCCCCCCGGGCCAGGGGGAGACGCAGATGGAGACAAAGACCGGGGGGAGAGGAGGTTCAAATCAAACAGTTTCTTCTCTGTTTGAGCGGCTGTGGCTCAGGAGGTAGAGCAGGTCGTCCAATGATCCGTGGGTCGGAGGTTCGAATCCCGGCTCCTCCTGTCTACATGTCGAAGTGTCCTTGGGCAAGACACTGAACCCCACACTGCCTCCAATGAGTCGGTTGGTGTGAGCTTGTCAGCTTGTGTGAGCTTGTCACCACCTAAAGGTTCCCGAGAAATTCCATCGTGTAAATAAGGGAGAACGAGCCTTCTCCATCCGTGCCCCTAAAATTTGGAATACCCTTCCCAAATCCATCCGACAAGCAGATACCATTGCATCTTTTTAAATCAAAACGTATTTGTTCATAAAAGCATTCCCCCCCCTGCCCCGTTAAATGTTTTTTCACTGAACTTTGTCGGTATTATTATCTATTTTTATCTATTACATTGTTGTTTTTATATTGCTGACTGTAAGTTGTTGATTTGTTGCTTTTGTTGATTGTGTTGTACAGCACTTTGTGACTCCGTCCAGAAAAGTGCTATATAAATAAAGTTATTATTATTATTATTATTGGTGTGTGAATGTGGGAAGTGAGGACGCTGGCGTCGACTGTTCGCCGCTTCACCTCCCAATGTATGAATGAATGAACCATTGTAAAGCGCTTTGAGCACTTGGAAAAGCGCTATAAAAATGCAATTCATTCATTCTCATCTAGGGATGTGCAGTCCAAGCTGAGTGTAATTGTTTAAGTCAGTGGTTCCCAAACTTTTTCACGTCAAGGACCCCCAAATTGACACTTATTAGCCCGCAGACCCCCCAGGTGAAAAGATATGCCCCATAAGAGAAGATCTTTATGGCTCTAACAGTGGTTCTCAACCAGTTTAATTTCAAAGACTCCCATTTAATGGCATTTCTATCTGGACCCCCAATTCATATTGTAAATTCAATGTTAATTAAGCTCTCAGATTTGTACACTCTCAGAGTTACAGGCCCATAATGGTCCATTTGGTATATATATATACCGAGTGTTGATGGTGACGTAATTACGATATGTTTCAATATTGGTTGGGTAACAGGTAACGTATTATATGTAGCCTATACATGTATGTAAGTTGAAAGTACTATACTGTGGTCGACTGGACGTATATGTACGGTATGTGTGGTAGGTATACTGGATGTTGATGGTGACGTAATTAAGATATGTTTCAATATTGGTTGGGTAACAGGTAACGTATTATATGTAGCCTATACATGTATGTAAGTTGAAAGTACTATACTGTGGTCGACTGGACGTATATGTACGGTATGTGTGGTAGGTATACTGGATGTTGATGGTGACGTAATTAAGATATGTTTCAATGTCGGGTTATAACTGGCTGTCGATGGTGACGTAATTAAGATATGTTTAAATGTCGGGTTATAACCAAGCCCTCAGTGAGGCTCTCCAACATTGAAGCACTGGGCCCTAGTGGTAAGAGGTGGGACTGCAGGCGGACCCGTGGAGTTATGACGAGGAAACCCCGTGCAGCAGGGGTTTAACATTGAGCGCCCGTTTGCACTTTCGCATTTTGGGCACCACATTTTGGTGCCCAAATCGGAATAATAAGTGTGATTTCCCCCCCCCCCCCCCCCCCAAAAAAAAAGTACTTGAGTAAACTACTGGTGTAAATGTACTTAGTTCCTGTACTGTTTACACCAGTAGAAAATCAAAGGAAACACAGGCGGGCGGTCAGAAGGCAGAAGCCTCTAATTGGGTAAGCATTGATTGTTTTCAACGGCTCCTGTCCACTTACTGATGCATGATGGGAGGGGTGCTGACCTCTGCGTCGCAGGTCATCCGTCAACGCTAATGAACATTTGGCGCTTGTGCGTGCGTACGTGTGTGCGTGTGTGCGTGCGTGCGTGCGTGCTTGCGTGCGTGCGTGCGTGCGTGCGTGCGTGCGTGCGTGCGTGCGTGCGTGCGTGCGTGCGTGCGTGTGTGTGTGTGCATACGCGTATGTGTACACACACATGCAACTGCATACATCTGCATTGTGTGTGCGTGCGTGCGAGTTTGACTGTGCATATTGATGTGTGCCGTGCATGTGTGCGTGTGTGTGGTTCCACGAGAGCGTGTGTATCCGTTTGCGTACGTACATACTCAAATAGGGCCGTGTATGGTTTGCTTGTATGCCTGCGCGTATGTGTGTACTGCACTGCACGTGTGTGAGTGACCGTGGTGGAAAGTACATTTACAAAAATATTGTACATACGTACAATTTTGAGGTATTTGTACTTTACTTGAGTATTACCAATTTCCAATACTTTTACTATACTCCACTACATCTCAGAGGCAAATATTGTACTTTTACTCCACTACATTTATTTGAAAACTTTAGTTACTAGTTACTTGATTATTATTGATTATTACAACAGCAAAATCATTCAAGAAGCCAATAAGCAAATATACTTTAAGTACCAACGCATAAGTACTCAAACAGATCTACATGTGTAACGCCCGGGATTCGAACTCAGGCCTCCCGCGTGAAAGTCCAGCATCTTAACCACTACTAGACCAAAGGGATATCCCTCTGGACCAGGGTAGATATTAGACTTTTGAGGCCATCAGGCAGAGGCTCTGAGCCACTCTGCTACACTCACCTCCCCTTTGACCTCCTCCCACGGGGAAACCCGATCCGGGTCACGGCACCAATGTAACGCCCGGGATTCAAACTCGGGCCTCCCGTGTGAAAGTCCAACATCTTAACCACTAGATATTATATGATATTAGTCTTTTGAGGCCATCAAGCAGAGGCTCTGAGCCACTCTGCTACACATGCTCATAACACGTCACATCACAGATCAGCTTTGTAACCATTTTTGGATTAACAATCAAATCTGCATGAACGATTACTAAAGCTACCAAATGCTGTAATTGTAGTGGGGTATAATAAATTAACAACACACATTAGTTCCCTGGACTTCCAGCAAACGTGCAGCACCAAACCAAGCTAATTGTCATACAATGATTTGGCAGTGACCAGATTTGAACCCATGACCTTCTGTTCCAAAGGCGGTAGCTCTACCTACTGTGCTATATCCAGACACAATCAGTTGTTCTATTGTTAACAGCAGAATCATTCAGTGTTTGTGATCACAATTATGTGTGTCCTGGTCCATTATTCATTACTAGGCCTACAGTGTGTTCGCTGTTCATGTTTTTCTAAGGCTGGTTTCAGTGCTATTTGGCATGACCCTCTACCATACTGTAAAGTTGCAAAAGCATATGACGCTGCATGTATTAGGGACAAAAGAAGAATTTTCACAAAACAGCAATTTTCATTGGCTCATAAAACCTTAATATTTTGACTTAAAATAACATACTATACTTTTCGTGCATTTTGATCAAATATCCTGGGAGGAGATGCATTTTAATTGATTTTCATATCATTCAAAATGGCGGGTGATCTAGAGGTCAGAGGTCAAAAGTAAGAGCACAAAACTTGTTCGGTATGAGGAGACGCATAACATATGTGTGTCGAGGTTTCATTGGCGACGGTCAAACGGTTCATGAGCTATGCTCGTTCAAAGTTTGCAGTTTCAATTGAGTGCTATAGCGCCACCCTTTGGCCAATGGTTGTGGGCTTCGCATCCTCACCGTTTGGCATGGCCCTCTACCATGTTGACAAATTTTGTGAAAACCGACTGCACGGTTCAGCCAGAACTGCTATTTTTGGCGGAAGAAGACAAAAAAACTAACAATAACAATAAAGGACCAAGTCCTTTCAGGACTGCTTGGTCCTTGATCAGTTCTTGTTGATTCTGCATAGCTTGCTTCTGTGGTCATCTCGTCTTTGTCCCTCTGGAGAAATCCCTTCATCGTTGAGTTCTTTGAAGTGTTTCCCGTTTGTTTCCAGCAAAGCATTCATCGCATCCTCGTCGCCATATGTTGTAGAATAAATAATCTTCCAAAGACGAATTATCTGTGCTTGTGTGGGCACTGGGCAGAAGTGTATTATCAAGGGAGGACAATGGTGTAGATGGCTCTAAATGAATGCACATAATATGAGAGCATATTTGTATGTTTTACTTTGATGCGTATACTGTAATATACTGTATTATAAGATACAGTATGTATACAGATGTATACATTTCCATTTCCAAGTAAGGGGATGTAGACTATGGAAATTATAAATAGCCAAGTTAAATGGGAATGCCAGGTTGAAGGAATACAAACATATTGTAATAAAATGTGTGCAGTGATGCTATAAATGAATGATGTCCCTGATGTAATGGATAGTCATTGTCTTGCAAGCAATTATACCATTATTTTTATATTAATTATACCCTATTCCTATTCAGGAATTACCTGTCTGTCTAGAGCTGTGTTGCTGTACAGTAGGTACAGACAATTAGACGGGCTGTAAGGAGGGAACTTTGGGGGAAATGCTATGTAGATACAAATGTGTGCAGCCATCTCTGCAATATACACATCCATTCTTCCATTCCTATCATAAAGTGATGACAAATAATTATTGGTCAAATGTTGGTCTCCAGGTGAAATTCCCCAATAAAACATGGCTGAATCTCACCAATCTGTCATACCTCTGCCATTTTGTAAGCAATTGGGCAGAGCCATGCATGGGCAGTCCTTTTGTAAGGAGGGGGAGGGACTAGGACTAGGTATAGGTGGTCTTAAAGTAGGAGGCGGAGGGACTGGATTAGGTGGGTGGTGCTAAGGTTCCTCCTTATATTATAATAGTAATACCTGATGATCATGTTTTAGGGTGGAAAAAAATCGCGGCACTCCATCTTTAAGTAAATTATGTGTACCACTGTGTATGTATGTACGTGTGTACGACTATGATGAATCCAACTTCAATGTTCTTTCGTTGACAACACCAGCAACAACATGCACTGCGGTGTTGTGTGTGTTGCTGTTCAGCATTCAGAACACATGCAAAAAAATGTAATAACACACACACACACACACACACACACACACACACACACACACACACACACACACACACACACACACACACACACACACACACACACACAACATCATATACAGCCCCGAGGTGCTGCTACTATAGAACCCCCCCCCGCATACCGTGCTCATTTTCTCTGTCGGTGTGTTAAAGAGAGGGATACTGCAGACACAATGGCGTGTGTGTGTGTGTGTGTGTGTGTGTGTGTGTGTGTGTGTGTGTGTGTGTGTGTGTGTGTGTGTGTGTGTGTGTGTGTGTGTGTGTGTGTGTGTGTGTGTGTGTGTGCGCGCGTGCGTGTGTGAGTGTGCGCGCATGTGTGTATTTTTGGTTGTCAGTGTGTTCCCCCGGGCAGTAAGGTGGAAATAAGGAGCAAAGAATACATGTTATGCAAGTATAGCTACTGTACTCAAAAAGCTGTGTTATAATATAAATGTATATATATATATATATAACCGTACATTTGAAAACGTGTGAAATAAATTCTGCATATTGAGCATGCTCCCTTTCTGGTGTTTTGGTATATAGAGCGTCGCAGTCCCGCCCCCTACCAGGGCCCAGGAAATGATTCCCCGTTCATTTTCCCCATAGACATTTCAAAAAGTATTTATTTAAAGACCTTTTAAGCCTCGTACAAAGCCAACTCGAGTTGTGAGAAATCATGACAACAAACACAAATTTTCGTGCCGAACAAATAATTAGAAAGAAGAAGAAAACGGCAGGTTACAACTCGAGCTGGCTTTGTACGACGCTTAAAAGGTCTTTAAATAAATACTTTTTGAAATGTCTATGGGAAAAATGCATTGGGATTTATTTCCTGGGCCTGGCGTCGTTATGAAAGGAGACTGCGACGCTCTATTGGCACATTTTGATGCCAAATATACTT
>NC_136801.1:36312185-36364685 GCF_951216825.1 Electrona antarctica | reverse complement strand
GGTTGCCAAAAACATTGGAAACTAGAAAAAGTGCCCTTCTGGGCACAGGTCTCCACCAGGAGGATAGGACTGTGTGAGATGTTTGGCAAAATGTTTAGGATTAACATGTTTTTGAAGCATTTTGTTCCAAAAATGTGTTTTGCAAAAATCAACCTGTTGGTGGCGCTATAACAGGCCAATGTGAAAAGGGTGGGATATATTCCTCAGCCTAGTAAGAAAATGTGTGAAAGATGTCACGTAAATTGCATGCTGCGTTCATGATTTGAGGCTTTTGTTCAAAACGGGGCAATCTTGCAAACTGTGAAAGCCAATTATAGCCAATTAGGATGGAATATGAAATATCGGACAGATCCGACTTGAGCACATGACCATAGAGATACTGTGTAACGATTTGTGAGATTTTTGGACAGAATCTGGAGGAGTAATATTAAAAAATGTGTTTTACAAAAGTCGGCCTCCTGGTGGCGCTATAAAAGGCAGATGCGGAAAATGCAGGTCAAAGGTTTGTCCTTGGCCTCTAGGGAGTGTGCATGCAACGTATCACGCAGATCGGTGCAGTTTTAGGTAAACAATGTGAAAAGCTGCCTCATGGTGGTGCTATAACAGGCCGTTCTGGAAAATGTGGGGCAGAGGTTCATCGTTGGCATCCAGGGAGTGTGTGTGCAAAGTTTGGCATTGATCGGGCCAACGGTGCCGGAGATTAGCTGATAACGGACGGACGGAAGGACGGACGGACGGAAGGAAGGACGGACGGACGGAGTGCAAAACATACTCTCTCCCCATGCCTTCGGCCTGGTGGAGACAATAAGAATGGAAAGTTTGGTGTATGTGAGTGCAACTGAAGTGGAGATTCTTTGTCCCAGGTATGAGGAAAACTCATTTTGAGTAAACAGCCTTTAAAGAATTGTATTGTAATATTCCAAAACGTTTTATTTGAAGCCACTATTTTGAGACAAAATATCTCATCCAAATCTTAGCAAAAACATATAATGGCCATATATCATTGGAAAGGTCTGGACCTCGAGCTGACTGTGGTTTGATCCAAATATGGTCACTTCCTTTGTACCAACAACCAATCATGAAAATTGAGAGGGTGGATTTTCACCCAGCAAAATGAGTTGTCATTGGCTAAAATAAACTACTACAATAAACATCTAAATCTGTGTTTTGAATGTTTATTTTGCTTGTTAGGTTGTGATTGGTGGAGATTGTTCTCCACTTTGGCCAATCCACCTCAGGCTCTCTAGTATAAGAAGAGTGTGTAGTTGTTTATTCTTGATCAGATCTGACTGTGGACTCCAGACTTCAGGTGAAGATGAACTCTCTCAACCCCAGGAACAATTCTGCTCAACAGGATGATCACCAAGACCTCTGTAAGTTACTTAATTACTGTGTCTTTATGGATATACAGCATGTAATATGTCATAATATTAGCATAGACTAAGACAACCTGTTCTATGTCTCTTTCTAAAATGCACAACAATTTGCAATTAATCAAAATCATCACCATCTAGAATCAACATGCTCATATACATGTAATGTGTTCATAACGGTTTAGCCTTCTTAACGATACAAATAACAATAACTGTCTGTTGTAGGCCTATACATATAATTTGTGCCATGAGGGAGTGCCAGGAGGCACCATAGAATCAAATGATTCGTAAAATTGTCAACTGTGTACATTAACGTCAAATTAGTTTATGCAAGTCCTTGAAGTAACAAAACAATATGTCCATTGTCTTTGTTTCCAATTCAGTGTTGCATCATCAGTCTGGCTTCCCTGTTCTACCAGAGGTGAATGAACAACGAAGCTTGGTAAACAAACATGCAACTGCTGTGATCAGTGTGGTAAACGCTTCCCTACAATGTCCAAACTTAAAATCCACCAGATAATGCACACTGGAGATAAAACTCTATGGATGTGATCAGTGTGGACAATACTTCTCTGAAATGTCCAACCTTAAAAGTCACCAGAGAATTCACACTGGAGAGAAACCCTATGGATGTGATCAGTGTGGACAACACTTCTCTATAATGGCAAACCTTAAAAGTCACCAGAGAATTCACACTGGAGAGAAACCCTATGGATGTGACCAGTGTGGACAACACTTCTCTATAATGGCAAACCTTAAAAGTCACCAGAGAATTCACACTGGAGAGAAACCCTATGGATGTGATCAGTGTGGACAATACTTCTCTAAAATGTCCAACCTTAAAAGTCACCAGAGAATTCACACCGGAGAGAAACCCTATGGATGTGATCAGTGTGGACAACACTTCTCTATAATGGCACACCTTAAAAGTCACCAGAGAATTCACACTGGAGAGAAACCCTATGGATGTGATCAGTGTGGACAACACTTCTCTAAGGCGTCAAGCCTAAACAAACACCAGCAAATTCACACTGCCGAGAAACCCTATGGATGTGATCAATGTGGGCAACACTTCTCTGAAATGTCCAGCCTTAAAAGGCACCAGAGAATTCACACTGGAGAGAAGCCCTATGGATGTGATCAATGTGGACAACACTTCTCTCAAATGGCAGACCTCAAAAGCCACCAGAGAATTCACACTGGAGAGAAACCCTATGGATGTGACCAGTGTGGACAATACTTATCTAAAATGTCCAACCTTAAAAGCCACCAGAGAATTCACACTGGAGAAAAACCCTATGGATCTGATCATTGTGGACAACACTTCTCTGAAATGTCCACCATTAAAAGTCACCAGAGAATTCACACTGGAGAGAAACCCTATGGATGTGATCAGTGTGGACAACACTTCTCCGTGATGTCAAGCCTTAAAAAACACCAGCGAATTCACACTGGAGAGAAGCCCTATGGGTGTGATCAGTGTGGACAACACCAAGTGGATTAATTGCAAGCTTAACATACCGTTGACCTGTTCTTTTTAGTGATATTTCTTATAGAGGGTATGCGCGTGACATAATCATCAAACCCGGAAGTTATGTAGGGACACCAACTGAGTGGCAAAAAACTACTTTCTGGCCTTCACTGTGGCAAGAGTTTTCAGAGACAATATTAAAACAGAAAATTATGGTGGTGACTTGTGTTGGAGTCTGCTAGAGCATATGTTTTATTCTGCCATATCACCCCACCCTGCATCAATCATAATTGCTTCATTGCATCTGATTTGTATTATTATTATGATACTGTTTAATTGTTATATTGTTTGCTGAATGTTACTACTGTCTCCATGGAAAATGTCCCTCCAACATTATGCAGCAGCTAGAAATATACACGTCTTGATATGCAATTTAATTCCCAATCTTATTATTTGTTTTCCTGAAATTCGACCTGCAGATTTGCTGTATTTAGATGAGCTTTATCCCAGAGGCTGCTCAAACGTTATACATTTTATTTGTAGACCACTTGGAAGATAATAATAAACATTGGACCACTAAAGAACAGAACATTTGTGCCCAAAACAAGTTCTGGAGGAATTTGGAGCAATCATCAGTAAATTCAGTTCATGAGTTGTCATCATGAGTTGAGATGTCTGTGAGGAGTATCAGACCAACTTTGAGTTTTGGTATGTGTTTTATGTGATGGTGGGCTATTTGAGAATGTAATATGATTGAAGAAGTTACCATAAACACAGTAGGCCTACATGGATAGTTCACCTCAAACTGCCCTAAACTGCTGTCCATTGTGCATTTCCTTCTGTCATTTACATGCATATGGTAACTATTCATGTCCTTGAGTGTGAATGGGACTGTCTCTCCTCCCTCTTGTTATTCAATGTGTATCCATTGAGCATATCTGGGGGGAGTAGGGAGGGTGGAGGACAGTATGTTAGACAGTGATTGGTGTGAGATGGTCCCATTGTTCTATTTGCTGTTGACCTGTTATTTTTTTAGTGGTCATTTTTATGCACTCAAGAAATGTCAGAGGCCTTATTAGAACAGAAAAGCATGGTGGTGACTTGTGTTGGAGTCTGTTAGAGCCTGTTGTTTTCTACATTATTACTTAATTTCATCTGACCCAAACAAACATTAAAGGGATCGTGACATTATTATTTTTTCTTATTTCTTGTAGGTTTTCTGAGCTCAATTGCACCCCAATGACTAAACTTTTAACATTCCGTTTTCTGGCTCAAACAAGTGCTCTGATTTTCCTGTGGATTGTGCGGTAAGACTCCACAAATCCCATATGACATGGGTTTTGTGACACTGTTTTGCCTGTTTTCACTGCATCTTAAAAGGCAACACAATGTTCAAAGTTCTGGTTGGGTGGGTGGAAATGTATGTCATGAAGTCCATAGACTTGGCTGGCAAAAGAAAGAAAGAAAGAAAGAAAGAAAGAAAGAAAGAAAGAAAGGAAGAATAGGGACATTCTTTGTCATCATGCCAGTCATGAAGCAATACAGCCACCCTGTCCCAATAACTCACAACGAACCTCAGCAACCACAAGCACACATAAACTACTACAAAAGTGTTACTTTTCAACATTTGTGTAGTAGTAGTACTACAAATGTTGAAAAGTAACACTTGGAATTAATGAATTGCATTTTTATAGCGCTTTTCCAAGTGCTCAAAGCGCTTTACAATGGTTCATTCATTCATACATTGGGAGGTGAAGCGGCGAACAGTCGACGCCAGCGACTCTTTAGTCTGACTTTATTGTATGCTGGTATACCATATCTCTGAAGTGTTTCTGAAGTGGTTGTCCAACAATCTTTGAACAAATGTTCAGTTGTTGCAGCAGTTGTGACTTTAGGGCTGCAGACAAACATCCATACCAGGTGGTACTACAGTACTGAAGAACACTCATAATAACAGAAGTGAAAAACAAAAGAAGAATCTGTCTACGTGCACGAAGGATCTTAGACGGAGAAGGAAGTAGATTCTTTGCTTTGTTTTCTTACACACTGAATCAACCTGATCGTTCCATGACAACAGATGGTCTATTACTACTCCTAGGTATTTGTACGAACATACCTGGTTGATCGGTTCACCATGAATAGTAATGGGGGATCTGTGTATCTCTGGTGGTGTACCAAAAACAATCTCTTCTGTCTTTTTTGTGTTAATGATGAGAGCGTTGTTACTCCATTCAACCACCTTATTTACTCTGTGTTGGTGCAGACCAGGATCACTGGAACTATCTAGGAGAGAAATCAAAACGGTATCATCTGAGTATTTTATAATGTATTGGTCCGGTGTGTCAATCCGACACACCAGACCACTGTCTTCTAGCTGCTAAAAGTGAAGTAATTGTAATGATCAAACGTACATTGCAACTTTATTTATATTTTTAATTACAGGGCACAGTGATACAGTAGGCTATGTACAAAGTGTAGATGTGAAGGCTGGTGTTAGTGTACGATTCATGAAAACTGTTCATTTCATGGGGTGGGTGTCAGTTTGAGTCTTGGAAAACAAACGTTGTATTTGTGTCCTTATTGAGGGGCGCCAGCCCCTCCTATATATACAGGTTTAATGTTTGTTTTTAGTTCAATGTTTGTTTTAAAAACGCCATTGACAATAAAGAGAATGTAATGTTTGTTTTGTCCCAATGTTTGTTTTACATCATCATGTTGTAAGATGATAAGGGCGCCCCTCACTTCACACAGGTGTGATTTATTTAAATACATATTCAAAGGCAAGAGTTGTAACATAATATAGGCTACCCTTTTAGGTTGCATTGTTAATATTGCTGCATTTTTATTCAATTTCTTTCACAATGTTATTCTTCATTTCATTGTAATTTTACTATTAGATTTAGATGTGCAGTTGGAGGATAATAATAAACCTTGGACCACTGAATTTGGAGCAATCATCTGCAAATTCAGTTTGTACAGGAACATGGGTCCCATTATTAAATGTGTTTCATGAAGGTCTATGATTGAAACAGGATTACACACACTAAACATTTTGGCACATGGGCCTTTCATTAAGCTTTATTCTACATGTAAATAACAGTGTGGACAGCACATCCACATAATGCCCTAACTAACTATACACAACATAATTCAAACCCTTTCATTCTGATGTGGGTGTAAAAGCTGGTCTATGTTTTAATCTCTGGTGGTGGTGATGGGATATTTGTAATTTATTGCTGAAGTTACCATAAACAGTACATGTATAATTCACCTCAAACTATCTCAGAGTACAAATCCACATTTCACCTTATTTATGTAAAGGTCACTGCTATCCATTGTGCATGTCCTGTCTGTCATTTACATGTACAGCTCATGCAAATGACATGTCCTTGAGATGAATGGGAATGTCTCTCCTCCCTCTTGTTATTCAATTTGGATCCATTGGGCAAATCTGGGGGAGGAGGGAGGGTGGAGGACAGTATCTTTGACTGTGATTAGTGGAGATAGAGGTGGTCCTATTCTATTTGGCCAATCATATCAAATCAGTTAGTGGTTATACCTCAGACTCTCTGGTATAAGAAGACTTGGTCTGTGTCATTTCTCCACAACTCCTCCAGGATATCAATCATTTCTGATCACATCTGACTGTGGACTCCAGACTTCAGCTAAAGATGAACTCTCTCCACCCCACCAGGGACATTTCTGCTGAACAGGAGGAACCCAAAGACCTTGGTATGTTACTCAACTTAAATATTAAGTAGCCACTTAATTCCTATATTTTTAGTCATGCAATGTAGTAAGGTAGTTTAGGCCATTGTTAGTTAGCACTTTGTGGACTAGTTGTTGTGCAACAATCCCTGTCATGTAGCGGTCTTTCTACCTATCAACAATCTTTCCTTTGTATTTGTTTCCAATTCAGTGTTGCATCATCAGCCTGACTGCCCTGACTTACCAGGGGTGAATGAACAAAGAAGCTTGGCAAAGCAAAAACACCACTGCTGTGATCCGTGTGGAAAACACTTCCCTTCTATCTCCACACTTAAAGCACACCAGAGAATTCATACTGGAGAGAAACCCTATGGCTGTGAGCAATGTGGACAATGCTTCTCTCAAATGAGACACCTCAAACGCCACCAGAGAATTCACACTGGAGAGAAACCCTATGGATGTGATCAGTGTGGACAACACTTCTCTCAAATGGCAAACCTGAAAAAACACCAGAGAATTCACACCGGAGAGAAACCCCACGGATGTGATCAGTGTGGACAGCACTACTCTGAAATCAGCAGCCTTAAAAGGCACCAGAGAATTCACACTGGAGAGAAGCCCTATGGATGTGATCAGTGTGGACAGCACTACTCTGAAATCAGCAGCCTTAAAAGGCACCAGAGAATTCACACTGGAGAGAAACCCCACGGATGTGATCAGTGTGGACAACACTTCTCTCAAATAGCAAACCTCAAAAGCCACCAGAGAATTCACACTGGAGAGAAACCCTATGGATGTGATCAGTGTGGACAACACTTCTCCATGATGTCAAGCCTTAAAATCCACCAGAGAATTCACACAGGAGAGAAACCCTATGGATGTGACCAGTGTGGACAATACTTCTCTAAAATGTCCACCCTTAAAAGCCACCAGAGAATTCACACTGGAGAGAAACCCTATGGATGTGATCAGTGTGGACAACACTTCTCCATTATGTCAAGCCTTAAAAGCCACCAGAGAATTCACACTGGAGAAAAACCCTATGGATGTGATCATTGTGGACAACACTTCTCCGTGATGTCAAGCCTTAAAAGCCACCAGAGAATTCACACTGGAGAGAAACCCTATGGATGTGATCAGTGTGGAAAGAGTTTCACTACTTCAAGTGCCCGGAAATGCCATGAGCGCACACATATGAAAGATAAATCTGTTTAGTGTGAACAGAATGACAAGAGCTTCATTATAGATTAATTGCAAACTTAATGTACTGTTGACCTGTTCTTTTCAGTGGTATTTCTTATTCACTGTGTCAAGAGTTTTCAGATACAATATTAGAATAGAAAAGTATGGCGGTGACTTGTGTTAGAGCCTGTTTCTTCTGCCATTTTACCCCCCCTCCTGCATCAGTCTATCTACATAATTGCGTCATTGCATCTGATTTGTATTATTATTATGATACTGATTAAAACTGTTATATTATTTGCTGAATTTTACTTGATACTGTATTGTCTCTGTGGAACATGTCCCTCCAACATTATGCAGCAGATAAACACGTCTTGATCATATTATTTGTGTCACTGAAATTTGACCTGCAGATTTGCTGTATTTAGATGAGCTTCATCTCATTGGCTGTTCACATGTTATACATTATTTGTAGACCACTTGGAAGATAATAATAAACCTTGGACCACTGACTAGAGAACAGAACATTTGTGCCCAAAACAAGTTCTGGAGGAATTTGGAGCAATCATCAGTAAATTCAGTTAATGAGTTGTGATCTTAGTTGAGATGTCTGTGAGGAGTATCAAACCAACTTTGAGTTTTGGCCTGTGTTTTAATCCATGGTGATGGTGGGCTATTTGGGAATGTAATATGATGGCTGAAGTTACCATAAACACAGTAGGCCTACACCTCAAAGTGCCCAAGTGTAATGATTTGTGCTTTATGGTGTCATCCACTCACAGTTAACAGTTTTTTTGTAATGAGTTGTACATGAAATGTACTGTATTTCTGCAAACTGTTAATAAACCAATCAATCAAAAGCCCTAAACTGCTGTCCATTGTCCATGTCCTGCTGTCATGTGCTGAGTGTGAATTGGACACTCTGGAGGTGGTCCTATTGTTCTATTTGGCCAATCATATCAAAGCAGTTAGTGGTGGTTAGCATCCGGCAGTTTCTACATGCTAATAAAAACAATAGAGCACAATGTGGCTATGAGACTCTGAGGATTTGGAAATAGACTACTGTCTTGTTAGGCCTTGAACATAATTTGTAGTAAAAATGCAGGTGAAAACGTTTTCAAAAAATAATTGGATAATTTAGATAATTAAATTGACATCCCAACACACAGAGAAGATACAAAATAGAGAGTACAGAAGGTGTCAAAGTCATAAATTATCCAATAGGCTACTGTTCACCCTGGCATTTTGTGTTATCTTTTAAGTTGAGACATGGTAGGTGAATAGGGAAAAAAGTTAACTAATAGCTATCACAATGCAACTTCTCCAGTTGATTACTTATATTAAAACTAAGATTTTTTGTATTACAAAATTATATGTTTAAATATGCAAATTAGGCATTATATGCGCTAATTTCGGGACGATAAATCTGAAGATCGGATAAAGCCAGATTCAAAATGATTGTTTCATTTTGTTGACATATTAGAGACAAAGAAAATTACAGAAGGGATTTTAGATATCTCTAATTATCACTCCACAAATCAGAAAATAGCGTCAACAGGCATAAAAAAAACCAATTTCCGGCACGTTTTTAGGTATAAAATTTGATGTAAATCAGGCTGTGAATGATATATCAACAAACCCATCTGTGAATATCTGCAGAATATAGTTATGAACTAGAAAAAGTGCCCTTCTGGGCACAGGTCTCCACCAGGATAGGACTGTGTGAGATGTTTGGCAAAATGTTTAGGATTAATATAAACATGTTTTTGAAGCATTTTGTTCCAAAAATGTGTTTTGCAAAAATCAACCTGTTGGTGGCGCTATAACAGGCCAATGTGAAAAGGGTGGGATATATTCCTCAGCCTAGTAAGAAAATGTGTGAAAGATGTCATGTAAATTGCATGCTGCGTTCATGATTTGAGGCTTTTGTTCAAAACGGGGCAATCTTGCAAACTGTGAAAGCCAATTATAGCCAATTAGGATGGAATATGAAATATCGGACAGATCCGACTTGAGCACATGACCATAGAGATACTGTGTAACGATTTGTGAGATAATATCACAATATGTGTTTTACAAAAGTCGGCCTCCTGGTGGCGCTATAAAAGGCAGATGCGGAAAATGCAGGTCAAAGGTTTGTCCTTGGCCTCTAGGGAGTGTGCATGCAACGTATCACGCAGATCGGTGCAGTTTTAGGTAAACAATGTGAAAAGCTGCCTCATGGTGGCGCTATAACAGGCCGTTCTGGAAAATGTGGGGCAGAGGTTCATCGTTGGCATCCAGGGAGTGTGTGTGCAAAGTTTGGCATTGATCGGGCCAACGGTGCCGGAGATTAGCTGATAACGGACGGACGGAAGGACGGACGGACGGAAGGAAGGACGGACGGACGGAGTGCAAAACATACTCTCTCCCCATGCCTTCGGCCTGGTGGAGACAATAAATGTGTGTATTGTTAGTCAGTAAGTCAGTCAGTAAGTAAGTTGGTAGTTAGTGTCAGAGGGCAGTTTTCAGGCAGTCTTAAGTACCATGCAGGTCTTACGACTTAACTTCAGACCTGGAGGCGTGCAGTCAATGCCATTTGGCTATTCTGAGTGGCATTGATCACGCCTCCAGGTCTTAAGTTAAGTAATAAGACCTGGTACTTAAGACACGAATAATAATGCCCAGAGTGTCAGCCAACCGGTTTTGAACGTTTTGACGTGGAATTTAATTCATCGTAGAGCCTGCCTACTCTATCCGGTAAATATGTATTCCCACTGTAGGCACGGTCCGGACAAAGGCCGTTTCCATATCCGCTAGTCTTTGAATAACACACCATTTAGTCTTAGTCCTATTTAGTCTTCTGAAATTGTTTAGTCTTAGTCTAGTCTTAAACAACTAAATATGAAAAACCTCTGTGTTAGTCTTAGTCAACAGAATTAACACTGCGTTCCGGCCCACTTTCACCCCTGACTAAGGCCTTATTTACACTGGCAGACAAATCTAGCCTGAATCAGATCTGTGCCACATCGAGATTGAAATCTGATTGGTTTAAATGAGTCCAACATGTCACATGACTCATTTAAACGAATCAGATTCCAATCTGGATGTGGATGTTTTCTGGACTCGGCTGCTGTGGCTATAGCTTACAGTCAGTCATTTGGGTTCCAAACGATCTTCAGTCAGAAATAGCGCGATGTTGCTGGGGAATAATATTAAGGCCAGCCGACTAAAACAAGTCAAATCACGCACGTTCTAAAAGAGCAGTGAGACACAGAACACAGGAGGCTGCCAATATCTGTGTGTGCGCGTGTGTGTGTCTGTGTGTGCGTGCATGTGTGTGCGTGCGTGCATGCACGTGTGTGTGTGTCCTGACAGGTGGGATTAAGGCCCTTTTTCAATTTCCTGGGTGAGGCATCATAAGCTATTTGCAAAAGCCCACATTGGTGCAAAGCTGGCTTTAGAGAGTCCATCATTCGGCCAACAGGAATAGCAATCAGACTATATAGCTTGGCAGGTGCGTGTGTGCATGCACGTATAGGTGTGCACGTGTGGTGACTGTGTGTGTGCGTGCGTGCGTGCGTGCGTGCGTGCGTGCGTGCGTGCGTGCGTGCGTGCGTGCGTGCGTGCGTGCGTGCGTGCGTGCGTGCGTGCGTGCGTGCGTGCGTGCGTGTGAATTGACAGGAAGTCTAGACTCATGCGGGAGCTAGAATGTGGCCATGCATGTGTTTGCAGATGATTGGCTCCCGAGTGGACAGACACGGCATGAATGAAATAATAGTCGTCACGGCGTGACACGATGTTTAGCTCTTAAATCAGTTCTTTTTGACAAGCAAGCACCGTCCGTTAAGAAGCAGCAGGGGTTGGGTCACAATTTTCTTTGGGGAATCGGCAGTCGGGTGATTAGGATTTAACAAACGCACACACACACAGGATTTAATTCCGTTCCCGTTTGTTAGTTCTTTAGAAGAGGAACTAGAGAGAGCAGAATGGTCAGATGTTCATGAAAAGGGAATGATCACATTCCCTTTTCTCCTCAGGCTACCCTGAGGAGATGATTGACTCTGGCCGAAAAACCACTGAGTCCCAATGGTCAAATTTGAGTCACAGTCAAGCACAATTAAGGCCAAAAGTGACATCTATAGCTCAGCGATTCCCAACCTGTGGGCCGGGGTCCAATGATGGGCCGTGAGGATATTGTGTCCCCCCCCAACTGGTACACTACGATTTAAATGATAGCATTGACGTAAAGCAAATATGCATGAAGTTATAATATTTTTGAGGGGCGCTCCTATGTCCAGCTTTGAGGGTTTGTGTAAACACAAACACAAGTGCCATTGATAATAAATGGCCAGCTTTGAGTGCATAAACACAAACATTGAATGCCATTGACATTGAATGGCCAGTTTTGAGAGACAAAAGTGAGGACGCAAATTGTGATTGGCCGGAATGAGATGATGTATGATGATAAGAGCGCCCCTCACTTCACACAGGTGTGATTTTGAGTGGTGCAACCATAGGGTGCAGCACTCCATTGCCCAGCAATGTGTGTCCCTACAGTATGTGTATGTATGTCTGTTTAGAGTACCAACAGGTGACAAAGTGGCGCTGTTGAGCTTCACACTGTGCACAGGTGCATGATGGGAAGCTGAGTTTTTAGTACTGTACAGTAGAGGTACCCCCTGGGGACCCCCACATGGTAACTCTATGTCATTTCTCAACCGTTTTGGACGCGGGGTGGCTCGACGGAACCCCCTGGGCGCGTTCCTGGGGGTCTGGATGTTCCGGGGACCCCCCATGAACCCCCGGGGACCCCCACATGGTAACTCTGTCATTTCTCGACCATTTCGGTTGCGCGCGGCTCTCCGGAACCGGGCCGGCACCCTGGGCGCGTTCCTGTGAGTCTGGAAGTTCCGGGGACCCCCACACAGAGTTGCACCACTCAGTTGACACGGGTGTGATTTTTTCTTTAAAACCTTGAAAAGATTGAAAGACAGTCTGGAGAGAGTTGTAGTGGCTAGTGGCTCAGGAGCTCGGTATAGAGAACAGGTCGTCCGATGATCCGTAGTTAGGCGGTTCGAATCCCGGCTCCTCCTGTCTACATGTCGAAGTGTCCTTGGGCAAGACACTGAACCGGTCGGTGCGAGCTTGCCACCATTGGCGTGTGAATATGATAAGTGAGTGAGGACGCTGGCGTCGACTGTTCGCAAAGTCACTTCCCAACCACCCAATGTATGAATGAATGGTAAAGCGCTCTGAGTGCTGAAAATGCAATCCATTAAGGGTAGGGTAAAGGGATGTTTTGGTTGAAACAAAAAGCTTGTTAAAAGCTTAAATCACTATATTCTGATAGTAATCATTGGTTTAGAGTGTTTGTGCAGTAACAGGGGCCCTGTATCTCCAGCCCTTTAATAAAGAGAAAATACATTTTCAGCTTCAGTAGGTGACAAAATGTCAGGAGAGAGTAGCCATTTATATATTTGTGTCATCACTTACAATCCCACTTGTTTAAGCTGTATCCTGACTGCGTTCTCTATCCTGATTGGATAGAATTGGTATCATGACCTGAAAATGCATTTTCTGTTTTATTTTATAAAAGGCTGGAGATACATGGAGACTCCTGTTGCTGAACAAACACTATATATTATATAACAATGAATACTATCACAATCACAATATAGCACTTTTTAACACTTATTGTAACCAAAGAAGATCACTTACCCCACCTTTAACTAATAATAATAATTATCTGGTCCGCATACCAATGACATAACAGATGGATACAAAAGACTAAGTCCAGAATTCAAAATGTACTTGAGTAAAAGTACAAAAGTAAAAGTAAAAGTAAAGTTTTCAAATGTATACCAATCTTCTTCTTTTTTTTTAAGTGGAGATAGCAGATCTACATTCTACAATGGCCGAAATGTACAGTGGTTACTGTATGTTTTGTAATAATAATCAAATTAATAAAGAATAATCAAAATTTAAAAAAGTAATATAGTAACTAAAGTTTCCAAATAAATGTAGTGGGA
Organism: Electrona antarctica; assembly: GCF_951216825.1. Classification (NCBI taxonomy): domain Eukaryota; kingdom Metazoa; phylum Chordata; class Actinopteri; order Myctophiformes; family Myctophidae; genus Electrona; species Electrona antarctica. The sequence goes on along the minus strand of NC_136801.1, from coordinate 36,350,940 downwards.
GTCTATAGTGGACTAGAAGTAAAAGTGCTGTAAATTGGAAATACTCAAGTAAAGCACAAATAATACCTGTTTTTTACTTAAGTACAACTCAAGTAAAATGTACTTTCCACCACTGGTAGAGAGTGAATACATTGGCTGTCTGTCTGCCTTTTGGACGTCTGGCTCAGCCGAAAGCATGCAACTCCCCTTTAATAGATTTTGGTTCAAGGCAATAAATATTTATATGGTTTTGGGAGCCATGGGATTGGAGACCACTTCCCTTTCATGTTGTGCTCTTATATGGCCCTCACTGTCTCTCTAGCTCTCTCTCTCTCTCTCTCTCGCACGCACGCACGCACGCACGCACGCACGCACGCACACACGCACGCACGCACGCACGCACGCACGCACGCACACACACCGCGCCACGCCACGCCACGCATGCACCCACGCACACACACACAAAAACAAGACCTCAGAACTATTAATGGACAGCTGATTGGCCGTTGCGGTAGAGCGCGACCCTCAATCCCCCATTGGAATGTAAATGCAAGCCTTTCAGCCTTTGTATCCTACTCGTCTGGCAGGTATATCTCTTTGAAAACCTTTAGTGCTAGCAGCTACGATTGTGCGCGGGGAGACGACAATTAACACATGATCTTGCCTTCCCAAAACATAATTCCTGGATACGCCACTGTTAGTACCATGTCAGGGCCATTATTTATATGTACTCAAAAACAGCAAAAAAAAAGCACATCTCCAATATCTAACATGATTGTGACATGTTGTCAGTTGTCACGTTGTAGATTTGTTAATAACATGTCTGACGTGGTTAAAGTATGCCAATGTTATTATTAACAGCATTGACAGCTAGAAATGCAGAAGATTTGTACATAGATTTCTGTAGTTTCTGACATTTTGCATATTCAAACTATTCCTGCACCCTTTTGTCACGATCCATCCGATGATCCGAGTATTGTGCATCACTGTTGTTTTCTAGTGTTGTTTAATAGTTTAGTTGGTGTTTTACTTTTCAGGTGGGCTCTTTTTATTTTTTTTAGTATTGCTGCATCCTTGTTTCTTAAGCCCAAACCACACCATAGTCTAGTTGCCAGCCCATAGAGCCCCATTGTGAACCCGGACATGTTGAGTACACCAAAGTTTTATGTTAGAAACTGCCGGATGCTAACTTGCGGCAGTTTCTACATGCTGGGGACCCATACTAAACATTTCGAACATAAAACGTTGGTGTGCTTGTATCATGTTCGGGTTCACATTCTGGCTTCCCAAGTAGGCCCTACCGGTGTGTTTGATTGATTGATTGATTGATTGATTGATTGATTGTGTCACGGTTCAAGTCAGGAGAGCTTGTAGGACCCAAATGCAGGAGGAGGCAGAGGCAGAGCAGGTCATTTCAAAAGGTTTAATAACTCAAAAAAACTAGAATACAAACAAAGACTGGAAGCACAAAGGTGTCAAGACAAGACACACGCAACATACCACAATGAACTAGCAAGGAAACACTGGGATCAGGGGGGGTATAAATACACAAGGACACAGGTGAACACAACTGAAAATCAACACTGGGATAGGCTGGGGAACTAACAGGACAAGGTGGAAACACTAGGCTAATCACAGTACAGGTTGACAAGGCAGGCACACAGTAACAAGGCAGACAGGAAACACTAGGAACAATTCTACAAAATAAAAGCACACAAGGGTAAAGCAAAACTCAAACAGGATCTCATCTAGGAAACCAAGAACACAATACTTCAAAAATCAGTGTGCGTGAAAACAGAAAAGTAAAACACCAACCATTACAGGAAAACATGAAAACCAGCACGTCACGGATCGTGACAGTGCCCCCCTCTTAAGGAATGGCTTCCAGACATTCCTCAACATTGTCCAGAACATAAGCAGGGTGGGTGGCGGGGGTCTGGAAGGAGGGCCCAGGGGCTACAAAAAGCAAAACAAAAAAAACAAGGCAGAGCCCGCCGATGAGGGTGTAGGCGTGAAGTGGGCAGATACAGCCAACGGGGATTCAAACAGAATGTCAACGGGGAAGGCTGGCAACAGTTTACATGAGTCGGGGGCAAGGACAGCCGCCGGGGGCTTAGGTGGACGTTGGCGGGGACAGTGGGCATGATCTCAGGTGGGATGTCAGCGGGGTCAGCCGACAGGGACACAGGAGGGACGTCGGCGGGGACAGCCGACAAGGACTCAGGGATGACAGGCGGGACATCAGTGATGACAGCTGATGATGGCGCTGAGGGCACAGGCAGGTTGTCTAAGTTGACGGCTGGCGAGGGCTCTGGCAGGTCGTCGGCTGACGAGGGCCCAGAGGGCACAGGCTGGTCATCGACGTAGACGGCTGGCGAGGCCTCCGGCAGGTCATCAGCTGGTGCAGCCACAGAAGTCTCCGCCAGGACAGGCATGGTGTCAGCGGGAACAGCCGCAGAGGCATCAGACAGGACAGGTGGGATGTTGGCAGGGATGGCCAACAAGACACCAGGCAGGACATCAGCTGACGAGAATTCAAACAGAACGACTGCAGGGACCGCAGGCGAGAATTCAGACGGAACGTCAGGGGATGAGAACTCAAACGGGACATCAGGTGACGAGAATTCAAACAGAACGTCGGCAGACGAGAATTCAGACAGAACGTCAGGTGATGACTCAGGCAGGGCGTTGGGCAGCACGGCCAACCAGGGTCCAGGTGTGATGTTGGCAGGAACGGCCGACAAGGCATCAGGTAAGGCGTCGGCAGCGCTGGGCAGCGAGACACACTGGATGCTGGGCAGTGGGGAGTGACGGTGGCATCGGGAGCCACGAGGATCACGCCCCCTCCTGGAGGACCGCTGGTTCACTCCGAATGAGGCCAAGTGAGACACCACAAAAGAAGGTTGTGTTGAATCGGTCTCACCATAGGCCAGTTGGAGGAATGCAGGATACGGACAGGCAGACTGGAGGGCCACAAACCCAGGTCTGATAGACCGGGGCATGGCCTGGACAGTAGCAGACCATGGATTGTCTGCCATGGCAGTTGGTCTACTTGGCTGGCTCCAGACGATAGCATACTTAAAAAATAAAAAACAGGGAAAACAACCTCTCTCCGCTGGGTCCAATGGGGCTAGTTCATTCTGTCACGGTTCAAGTCAGGAGAGCTTGTAGGACCCAAATGCAGGAGGAGGCAGAGGCAGAGCAGGTCATTTCAAAAGGTTTAATAACTCAAAAAAACTAGAATACAAACAAAGACTGGAAGCACAAAGGTGTCAAGACAAGACACACGCAACATACCACAATGAACTAGCAAGGAAACACTGGGATCAGGGGGGGTATAAATACACAAGGACACAGGTGAACACAACTGAAAATCAACACTGGGATAGGCTGGGGAACTAACAGGACAAGGTGGAAACACTAGGCTAATCACAGTACAGGTTGACAAGGCAGGCACACAGTAACATGGCAGACAGGAAACACTAGGAACAATTCTACAAAATAAAAGCACACAAGGGTAAAGCAAAACTCAAACAGGATCTCATCTAGGAAACCAAGAACACAATACTTCAAAAATCAGTGTGCGTGAAAACAGAAAAGTAAAACACCAACCATTACAGGAAAACATGAAAACCAGCACGTCACGGATCGTGACAGATTGATTGATTTATTTAACAGTTTGGAGAATTACAGTACATTTCAATACCATAAAGCATTACATTTGTTTACAATAGGGTCCACCATGTTCAATTCATCATAACATTTAAAGACGTACAAATATACACTTCTATATAATCAAAAAACAGGAAAATCATCATAAAAGGAGGTAAACTGGGAAGAAACAAACAGTGAGGGGAAAACGGGTGGGTGGGTGGGGGGGGGGGGATTCAGATTTTACGGGGGCCAGTTTCGAATTGCAGCCGCCCGTAGGTGCCCTTTGAAAGCTGATGTGATGTATTCCCATGCTTTTTGTTCTTGCTTAATGTAAATCGCTCTAGATTAAGAGCGCCTGCTAAATCCCCTAAATTGTAAATTGTAAAGCGGTTTTGAAGGAGTCAAGGGATTCACATAATCCTTAATGACTGTTGGTAGGGCGTTTAAGGCTTTAGTTAGGTTGTTTTTTTGTTGCTTTACACTCATGTACCTTTTATTTTGTAGAGTTGTCCTGGCGTTTCCTGTTTTCCTTAGTGGTTGCTACCTGTGTTGTCTCACCACTGTCACCAGTCCTGTCATTAGCGAGTGTCGTTCACCTGGGCCCTGTTAGTCTGTCTCGACTCTGTCTCTGTCAGCCTATCCCAGTGTTAATTAACTATTGTGCCCACCTGTGACCACTTACCAATTGTGTGTATTTAAGTACCCTGTTCCCACTGTACTGTTGCCTTTGTTGTCAGCTTGTTATTGTAAAGTGCAGCTTTGTTCAGTGTTCAGTTCCTGAGACCAGCGTATTGCTTGCGTTTGTACAGTAGCTCCAGACAGTTCCCCATAGCAGTTGAAACTCCTTGTATTCTTCCACGCGTAACATCCCCAGTGCTTTTTCTCCTCGTATTTTTTTTTCTCCTTGCGTTTTTCCTGGCCCTCTGTGGGGTTTTGTATTAAAAACTCTGCCTGGTTTTTGGCCCCCGGGTGCAGACAGATGTCTTGTCGGCACACCTGCCTCGCACACGTGACTGTGACAGTGACACTGTGACCCAGTGTCAGTGTTGGGGAAAAGTAGGCTACTGAAATATTTGACTTAAAGCAGGGGTTCTCAACCCGTGGGTCGCGACCCCTCGGGGGGTCGCCAAATTATTTTAGGGGGTCCCCAAATTATTTTCAAAAAAATATATATATATATATATTTTCACGATTTTTCAAACATAGCAGACCTACAAGCTTGATGCTTGTATGAGCTTGTAGATCTGCTATTTTTCAATAGCTAAATTATAACAATGCTTAAAACACCAAAAGGGGTTCCCGCCCAAAATGGTTTAAGGTTATTGTAGCAGTCAATTTATATCGGGAGGGGGCGGGGCGGGGGTCCCGAGACATTGCCAAAGCATTTCCGGGGGTCCCCGGCCAAAAACGTTGAGAACCCCTGACTTAAAGGACCACTTCACCACTTTTCAACTTCTCTTCCTATAATTGGTCCTAACTAATGTTCATGATAAAATACCACAATTTTTTCCTACTCAGTCTGTGTCTCATAGGAGGGCTGTGGGCAGTTCAGAAACCCGTCCACCAGTGACATCATCGATGGTGAATCCAAGCTAATAGAAACGGCAGGCTTTCTTTTCCTGAAAAGTTGCAATGCAAAAGTTGAAGCCATCGTTCTCACGATAATAAAACTCTAAATATATTTTAAAACAAATGTTGTTTAAAAAAAAAATCTGCCTAATGATGATGTCACTGGTGGACAGGTGTCCGAACTGCCCAAAGCCCTCCTATGAGACACAGACTGAGTAGGAAAAAATGGTGGTGTTTTATCATGAACATTAGTGAGGACCAATTATATGAAGAGATGTTGAAAAGTGGTGAAGTGGTCCTTTAAGTAAAACGTATCAATACTGCAATATAGAAATCCTCCATTTAAAGTAAAAGTCTGGAATTCAAAATGTACTTGACATTCTGCAGAATGTCCTGTTTCAAGTTTTCAAATGTATACAAATGTTTTGAAAATAGATCTACACGCATTGTGAATTTGTAGATCGGTTATTGTCAGATGGCCGAAATGATGGTGTTTTATAATAATGAAAATCCATAAAGTAACGATAACTATAATTGGCTCAGCCTGCATCTTACTGGTTATAATGATATTGTTATTGTATTAGCACAGTCTCCATGAAACATGTACCACCAACAGTTTGCTTAATATAATAAATGTAATAATAATAATACAAATAATAATACAATTTGAATTTACAAGAACCTTTCAACAGATTAAACAAGCCAGCTGCCAGAAGCCTGTGTAAACAAGTGTGTCTTCAGTGCAGACCTGTATGGTGGTGAGTGATAAAGCCTTCATGTCTTTCCCTTGTGGTGTAAAAATATGTTGACGACAAGGCTCTTCTGTACGTCTCTTAGCAACAACAGAGTTGCATGCAGTTGTTTCCAGGGGCTTATATATAGGCAGTGGTGGAAGGTAACTGAGTACATTAGTAGTTAACTCACAAATAGAGTGAAACCGATATTTAATTTGTAGAGTGTAAATGCAAGTGTGAATATAATGTTTTATCTTGGCGTTTGTTCGTTCAGGCTCTGCCACTGTTGTAGAGTGTAGTAACGCATCCGTATACACCCACATACTGTAGTAATGTGCATGTTGTGAAGCCTCGTGTGGGTCTGCCTGAACTAGTTCGTAAACTACGCACCATTTCAGTCAGATATCTATACTAATACCTAACTACATTGTAAAATCCAATTGGTTAACCGTAAAAAAATAAACAAAAAAAGTTAGTTAGATAGTTTTCAGATTAGATGCCACAGCTGTAATTTCCATCGGCCGAGGCTCTGCGAACCGCTGAATATTATTATAAAACCCTACAAATCCGACATAGGGGTCAGCATCTGTGAAGAATTTGAGGGATGTAGAAGTCTCAAGAAAATAATGATGGAAAATTACATTACATTACATTACATTACAGTCATTTAGCAGACGCTTTTATCCAAAGCGACTTACAATAAGTGTATTCAACATAGGTAGGGAACAAAAACTACTAATCACCAGAAGTCTTTAGTGCATTTTCTGCAAAAACAAGCAACCAAGAGTATACCTAGCGCTAAGGTAAAAGTGCAATATATCAGCTACCTATTTCCTTAAACAGATGAGACAAAATAGCTAAATCAAATGAGCATGAGCTAAAACAATTAAGTGTATCGACTAAACAAGATCCAATAAACAATGCAACAATAGAAAACAAGCGTTCGTACAACTAGTTAACAACAAGTAGGTCAGGCAGAGAGGAAGGGTAGTGTTTCCTGAAGAGGTGGGTTTTCAACCTGCGGCGAAATATGGGCAGTGACTCTGCTGTCCTAACATCAGTGGGAAGTTCATTCCACCACTGTGGGGCCAGAACAGAAAAGAGTCGTGACCGTGTGGATCGGCCAGAAGGACCCTTGAGTGATGAGGCAATCAGTCGCCCCGAGGTGGCAGACCGAAGTGGTCGGGCAGGGGTGTAGGCATCAACCATAGCCCGGAGGTAGGAAGGAGCTGTTCCTTTCACTGCCCTATAGGCTAACACCAGGGTTTTGAACTGGATGCGAGCCGCCACGGGGAGCCAGTGTAGAGAACGGAGAAGGATGGTTGTGTGGGAGAACTTGGGGCGGTTGAACACCAGACGAGCCGCAGCTTTCTGAACAAGCTCCAGAGGTCTGATGGCAGATGCCGGAGCACCAGCAAGGAGGGAGTTGCAGTAGTCCAGGCGGGAGATGACGAGAGCCTGGATGAGCACCTGGGCTGCCTTCTCCGTGAGGAAGGGGCGAATCCTCCTGATGTTGTAGAGGAGGAATCTGCAGGACCTTGTCACTGATGCGATGTTTGCCGAGAACGTCAGTTGATCGGCCAGGGTCACACCCAGATTCTTCGCAGTCCGAGTTGAGGTCACCACAGCATTATCAATGGTGATGGCCATGTCTCGGTGCGGACAGCCCTTCCCCGGGAGGAACATCAGCTCGGTCTTGTCCAGGTTGAGCTTCAGGTGGTTTGTCGACATCCACGCCGAGATGTCAGCCAGACAAGCAGCAATGCGTGCCTCCACTTGGGTATCAGAGGGGGGGAATGAGAGGATCAGCTGGGTGTCATCGGCATAGCAGTGGTAGGAAAAGCCATGGGAGTGGATGACAGCACCCAGAGATGTAGTGTAGAGAGAGAAAAGAAGAGGACCCAGAACCGAGCCTTGGGGAACCCCAGTTGTGAGCCTGTGTGGTTCTGACACAGACCCTCTCAGCATCACCTGGTAGGAGCGACCCGTCAGGTAGGATGCAAACAGGGAGAGTGCAGAGCCTGAGACACCCATCCCCTCGAGGGTGGAGAGGAGGATCAGATGGTTCACCGTGTCGAACGCTGCAGACAGGTCCAGGAGTATCAGGACGGAGGAGAGAGAGTTCGCTCTAGCGGCATGGAGCGACTCCGTCACTGCCAGCAGGGCAGTCTCTGTCGAGTGACCCACTTTGAACCCAGACTGGTTGGAGTCCAGGAGGTTGTTCTGGTGGAGATAGGAGGACAGTTGTTTAAAGACAGCACGTTCGAGAGTTTTAGATAGGAAGGATAGAAGGGAAACCGGTCTGTAGTTCTTGGTCTCAGAGGGGTCAAGTGTCGGTTTCTTCAGGAGGGGGGTGACTCTGGCAGTCTTGAAAGTAGAGGGAAAGTAGCCAGATGTCAGAGAGGTGTTAATAAGGTGGGTTAAGAAGGGAAGAAGTTCAGGTGCAATAGACTGCAACAGAGTGGATGGGACCGGGTCCAGAGAGCATGAGGTGGGGCGACTAGAGGTAACAAGGAGAAGGACCTCGTTAGGGGAGAGGGGAGAGAAGTGGGATAGAGAGGGGATGGGGGGGGGAAGAGGAGTAGATGAAGGTAGAGAGGGGGGGGTGGCAGGCAGACGGGTGTGGGTAGTGCGCAGGGCACCAGCCGGGGGAGGAGGGAAGGAGGATCGGATATCGTTCACCTTCTTGTCAAAGAAGTTGGCGAAATCGTCAGGGAGGAGGGACGAGGAAGGAGGAGGGGGTGGTGGTTGTAGGAGAGAGGAGAAAGTTTCAAAGAGTTTTTTAGGGTTGGAAGCAGAAGCCTGAATTTTAGTGCAGAAAAAAGCAGCTTTAGCAGCTGATAGAGAGGAGGAAAAAGTAGAAATGAGAGATTGGAAGGTGAGAAGGTCCTCCGGGAGGTTGCCATTTCTCCATTTGCGCGAAAATGAGATGCCATTCCAGTGGTCCAGCAGGACAGACCACAAACAAATGTTACATTGGCCTTAGTTACATGCACAAAATGTATTCATTCGGAATATAACTTTGGACTATAGACAGTGCTTAATTTCAGCCGGAGCTTGGCGGAGCTCAGCTCCGGTAACTGTCACTTCAGCTCCCCTAAGTGTAGAGGCAGCTCCGGTACCTGTAGGAGCCGATCGCAGAGTAGACTACGCAGGCTGCGTAGGGCCCCCGATTCCCAAAAAGGCCTCCACCCGCACTGCGCAAAGAACTACGTTCAAAGAACGTACAGCTATGTTCTTTGCACAGGGCGGGCGCAACTATGTTCTTTGAGCAGTGAGTGTACGCTGCTCATAAGGGTGGAATCTTCCGTCAATAGCGTACCTTATTGATCAGAATTGGAAACATGCCTGTTGACGGCTGACTGTAGAAGTTTTCCCACCACACAGAAACGCCCCCCTTTCAAAGTATTTTTGCTTCGTTGTAATCGGTTCAGGTTCAGACGGGAGAGTTTATTTTTAGACAACAACACACGGAGTCTATCAGTCATCATGAAGCGACTTTATCCGTTCGTTCAGGATATGAAAAAAGAAAAGGCTTCAGAGAGGCGTATCTACAATAAGACGAGGGCAGGCGGCCGCCTGTCCAAATCCATTTCTGGCCTGGCCAAAATCCATACAATGAGAAAAAAATCACACCCGTGTGAACTGAGTGGTGTAAGGTTTTATATAGCATGATCAGCTGTGGTCTGACGTAATGTCTGACGTTAAAGATCTTTGGCTAGGTAGACTCGTCTTCTGATGTGATGATTTGTGACCATGAAGTTGATTCAGCTGGAGTTTTTGTCCGATGTGAGGTATTATATAAGGTAAGGTATTATATAGCCTGATCAGCTCTGATCTGACGTAATGAAATCACACCTGGATGTGATTTCACAACTGGCTTTTTTTGTGCAGAGAAAATGAGCATGGTTGCTACGGTCATCCAGTTCACCCGGGTGTGATTTAATTACGTCAGAAATTATTTTGAACATAGCAACCATGCTCATTTTTTTCTGCACACAAAAGCCAGTTGTAGGAGTGGTTTACACCACTCAAAAAGAGGACAAAAACAAGACATGAGAACTATTAAAATGGACAGCTGATTGGCCGTTGCGGTAGAGTGCGACCCTCAATCACCCATTGGAATGTAAATGCATGCCTTTCAGCATTTGTATCCCACTCGTCTGGCAGGTATATCTCTTTGAAAACCTACGATTGTGCGTTGGGAGACGACAATTAACATATCTTGCCTGGCCAAAACGTAATTCCTGGATACGCCACTGCCTTCAGACTGAACTATACGGGCAGCAGCAATCAGGTAAATAAACATGTCAACTTGCAGCCTTGCAGTGTCCTGTGCTGTGAATGCCGGTTGTTGTTACTTGTTCCAAACGGAACGGGATCGGGTGGTGAAATCACCTACTGTATATCCATCCCCGGCAGAATGTGAGGATAACTTCTGTGAAGCATCTGAAACTATAGATTAGAACATCCGAGTCTCCGTTTTCCTCTCCTTTTGTTATCAAACCACTTTCCAGTGAATGGTCGGCCTTGACGAATCACAACATCCGAGGTGACGGAACAGGGTTTCTGAACAGGAACCGGCCGAGGACGTCGCTTTCCTTTCCTTTCTAAAAGGAAACGGCAAGGTTGAAATTTCTTTTGTTAATTTTCTCTTTTTCTTTTTTTTAAAGCTAATGGGAGGGGGAAAGGTTATTAAAAGCCTCTCCAACTGCACTCCGAAAAGAGCATTGCTTAAATGACAGAGCAATTAAAAGAGACATGAAGTAGAGAAGAGAAGAGAAGAGAACAAAGGCTATAAGCGCACAGAGTAAGATAAAGGATAAGCAAAGGTTAAGGAATTCAGATGAACCATTGTGGGGGTTCTGTTAATTCCACGTCTGTGTTGATGGTGGACAAAGTATACTCATCCCCAGTATTTGAGTCAAAGTATAGATACTCCTGGTGAAATATTACTCAACTACAAGTGAAAGTGTCTCAGTCAAATGTGCAGGTAAAAGCACTGGAGTATTTGACTATTAGAAATTACACCCGTGTGAAGTAAGTGGTGCAATTCCGTGTGGGGGTCCCCGGGGGTTGGTGGGGGGGGGGGGGGGGGGGGGGGGAGTTCCAGACCCACAGAAACGCACCCAGGGTGCACCGCCCCACGTCCGAAACGGTTGAGAAATGACATGAGTTACAGGCACACCCGAAATCACCATATATACAGTTAATATGTGCGTGTGTGTTTGTGTCGCAGTCCCGCCCCCTTTCAGAACAACGAGGGCACCAGGAAATACTTTCCCATAAATTTGTCTCATAGACGTTTCCAAAAGTATTTATTTAAAGGCATTTAAGCCTCGGACAAAGCCAACAAACACATTTTTTTAGAAGAAAATGTGCCCTGCCCCTGCCATTTTTTCTTTTTATCTGAATACCAATGCCCATGAATACCCTTTTTTTCAGCCAGCACTGGAGAATACCCGCGGACCACCATTTGAAAAGATATGCCAGGGACCCTCATAAGAGAAGATTTGTACGGCTCTAGCAGTAATTCTCAACTCGTTTAATTTCAAGGACCCCCGGTTTGATCTGCATTAGTCTATGGACCCCCATTCAATAACATTTCTATCTCTGAGACCACGATTTATATTGTAAAATTGGTTAAATGGACCCATTAGGGTCCATTTGGTTCCTATAACTATCATTTAACTCCTTCAAGGACCCCTGGGGGTCCCTGGTCCCCACTTTGGGAACCAGTGGTGTAGGGCATTAATTTACAAAGAAAATAGAAGAAAAAAACACACAAAAAAGTTAGGTTTCTGCCCGGCAACCGACAATATTATAAGTTTTGTATTTAAATGTAATCACTTATTTGTATGAGACCGACAGGAAGAGAGAAGAGGGGGGGGGGGGGGGGGGTATTAAAGAAGAGGGGGGGGAGGGGGTGTATTAAAGAAGAGGCAGCAGCTGGGACAGATGGTTCCGACCACTGCCTCCTAATTAATTCTTGGATTTAATGTGACACATCTTAACCTGTGCCACCCCCCCCCCCCCCCCGCCCCCCCCAGCCTGCTACATCAAAACCCATATGGATCCCAACGCTCTCACAGGTGGTAATTTATACCTGGCACACGGCCAAGGAAAAATCCAGAAATGCACACACGCACGCACGCACGCACGTGCAAACAACACACACACACACACACGCACGCACGCACGTGCAAACAACACACACACACACACACACACACACACACACACACACGCACGCACGCACGTGCAAACAACACACACACACACACACACACACACACCCACACGCACGCACGCACGCACGCACGCACACACACACACACGCACGCACACACACACACACGCACCATGTGCGCGCTTGCACAAATGTGAGCATATGTACGTGTACACCACCCTATATGTGTGCAGGCACACATGAGGGTGATTAATGTTGCACACCATGGTGTTGCACACACAGAAAACAGCCCCGATTTAGAAGCTTACGACGCGTCGAACTGCGACTCTCAAGAATCAAATGAACGGCGGGGGTCATATGGGGCTCGCTCCACGTATGCGCCACCACCACCACGCTGTCCCACCCGTTTATTTTTATTATTATTATTTTTGCAGGAGTGCACGCATGCACCAGCGTGCACGACGTGCATCCCCGCGAGACTGCGTTCCCATATACTACTGCCACACTGCTACATGTACAGTACGAATGATAGCATTGCTACGCTGTTGTAGTGGCATAGCATGGAGTTTAGTTGTTGGTAGGCTAGTAAACTGATAGCCAGCAGTTAATGGTACTGCGCCCCATCAAATGTAACCTGGAAACCAGACAAATCTGCAGATTAGTCTGGCCCAGCATGGTTGTGATTGGATTTCGCTGCCCGCAAAGTCGTGGGGCACCAATAAGGAACCTGTATGCAAATATGGGGCGGGTTTATCAGTCACCAAAGGTGTAAGGTGCAAATTGGTCTAGCCAGGTCAATGGAGTGAAAGATCAAATGGATTTCACAAGCAATAGTCAGGATAGCCTAATTTTATCAGCCTCCATCTTCGTTTTCCTTATTTTCTTTACCATCTCAGGTTCTATAAATCAAAGCATTCTTTGGGAAAGGTATGATGAATACTAAAACTATATGAAAAGTAAACAAAAAGTACATTATTAACTAAGACAACTTATGCACACGTAAACGTAACTAAAATTAATTAAGCATGAAGCTAAAAATGAGTATTTAATTGTCGGAGGCATGTGCGCGTGCAGTCACCACTACACCACTGATTAACACTGAGGGTTTTTACTTATACTCTTAAAAAAAGAGAAGAACCTTCCGACCGAAGGGAGATCTGGCTGTACAATTAGCAACTTAACAAGGGAATGGTTATCACATGGCAGATCCCGTCTATTTTTAACCACGCACACACTCCCACATGCACATCACACCTCCCCTCATCGCATCTCAGATGACGAGTTTACTAATTGCTCACACAGAGTGGGCACGGAGGTAATCTAATTTGATGCCTATATTCTAACGTTCGTGCAGGTGAGGGCAGCTCCTGTGAGATGGAAACTTGTCAAGTTGTGGTAACAATAATGCATGGTTTATGTAGACACGCACGCACGCACGCACGCACGCACGCACACACACACACACACACACACACACAAAGTCAGATCCAAGATGCATTTATGGAGCAAAGTGAACAAAGTATTTCAGCTTTCTCTCTGAGCTATATTCAGTCAGATAACTCACAAATAGATTTAACCAATATTTATTGTATAAAGAGAATACAAGTGTGCATATAATATTTTATCTTGGCGTTCGGCTCTGCAACATTTTTTTCTCCCTTCTCGGCACAATCAAACACCATCATTAAACATTGAGAGCAGGGAGATGGATATACAATAACGACCCCCCATGGGGGACATAAATAACAGAGCCCACCGGTGGTGCTGGGGTGGTGGTGGGAGCAAACATCACATGACAACAACCAGGAACCATAAGCAGAAGGGAGGCAGGAAGACCATGTGCCCGCACAATTGGTCAGCTGACTGCCACATGAATGACATGTGGGTCTTGCACACACCCACATTGTAATGCAGCATATTAACCCCTTGAGTATACAGTTGGGTGCCACCGATATTGCCCCTTATTATTTGACCCATTTAGGCCTGACCTCAAAATTTAAAAAAATCCTTCTAAATCCTCCAGTTTTCTGAAATAAATATTTTCACGATTTTTCAAAAATAGCAGACCTACAAGCTCGTAGCGCACCACTCGGTGGCGCGCTATGAGCTTGTAGATCTGCTATTTTTCAATAGCTAAATTATAACATAATGTTTAAAACACCAAAAGGGGTTCCTGCCCCAAAATGGGTTAACTGTCCTTTTGCGCAGATCACGCAAACCTCAGCAAAAAGAAAAGGACAATATCGATGGCCTCCAACTGCATGTATGCGCCCTTGAGCACAGCATGAAACCCAGGGGCGAAAGGACCTGGCCCCAGTGCAAATATTTTGTTTAGGCCCCCTAAAATATTGTGGCATCTAAAGATGAAACGGAAGTGGGTAGGAAGTGAGGAGCCTTCACTTCCGCTTCATCGCTTAGTCAGAGCTTCCGTTGCTCCAGACAAGGTATGAACGGAAGCATTAGAAAATTGCCCGAGGGAACAGTCTGGCAACGCGAGACTATAGCCATGGCATAGACACTCCAACATTTAGAACCGTGCTCTGAAGAGATACGTCACGGACACTGTCTGAACAATTTGTCGGTGTCAGTGTCTGACGCTTTTAATCAGGGCCTTGCCCTGTCTGTCTGTCTGTCTGTCTGTCTGTCTGTCTGTCTGTCTGTCTGTCTGTCTGTCTGTCTGTCTGTCTGTCTGTCTGTCTGTCTCTGTCTCTGTCTCTGTCTCTGTCTCTCTCTCTCTCTCTCTCTCTCTCTCTCTCTCTCTCTCTCTCTCTCTCTCTCTCTCTCTCTCTCTCTCTCTCTCTCTCTCTCTCTCTCTCTCTCTCTCTCTCTCTCTCTCTCATGCATGCATGCAGTGAGGATGAATGCCACCATGAAGCCTCTGGTCATTATGAACAGTTTCCCACACAGGTTCAAGCAGCCTCTTTGTTCCTTTACACGTCCAGACCAATTAACACATGGCCACAGCGCAGGCCTTAATTAAGGACAAGCTGCCCACGCATAATAGCAGTGGAGGAGAGAGAGAGAGAGAGAGAGAGAGAGAGGTGACAGGAAATGTAGGCATTTTGTTAGGAATGGGAAGGTGATTAGATTGACTCATCAATCATGTTAATATTCATGTAAAGGTCCGTCGCTGGCGCTAAAAGCAAACTTACAGCACAGTATCTAGCAGTGACTTCTTTGTTTGGAGCCAAAATCCCATTTAATTCCCTGTCAGAATTATCACGTTTCTGACGTGAATAATGTGGGCTTTTATTCAGTTTTTCATGCTTTCATTTTAGGGGAAAATGTAAGCTAATTAATGTCTCCCTTATAGCTCCCAATTTCCTTCCTGTCCTTGAAAACGTGAGCACGCACGCACGCACGTACGCACGCACGCACGCATCCTATTTTGGGCATGTCATTGTATAGGTGAAATTTTAACATTAAAAGTATATACAATAAAATGTCCATGCCTCTGCTTTTGATATTGCATATGAATGTCTCTGAGTTTGTTCATGTTGAAGTTCATGTTCTATCAACTTTTCCTGTTTTTATAATAATGAAAATAGCAGACGGCTCACAATCTACAAGCTTCATGTGAGCCATTATGGAGAGTAGACATCGTAGCGTGGACACCGCTAAGACCAAAATATATTTGTATTATTATTTTAAAGACATTTTAACCCACTATAAAACCTGAAGCCGATTCTACAAATACCAGCAGTTCTCTCAAGGTTGTTGAAAATGTTACAATAATCACACCTGTGTGAACTGAGTGGTGCAATTCCCCCCCCCCCCCCCCCCCCCCCCCCCTCTCTCTCATTAGCAGGCAACAGTGCAGCACTATCTCTCTCTCTCTGTTTCTGGCACAACAACGCCACTTTTTGGTACTGGTCACACACAAACATGAACACACGGTTGAACACAGACATTGCTGTTCCAGCAGATGTATACATGCAAGCTCGCAGTGAGCCTATCTCCTGTTTCTGTAGCGTGAGGCTGCTTGATGTACGAGTACACCCCCTGGACATGCAGGGACGCAGGGACTTACCCCCAATCCAACCCATTGATGCTGAGTGCCAAGCAGGGAGGCACTGAGTCCCAAGGAGTCTTTGGTATTCTCAAAGTCTTGAACGTGCTGTCTCCAACCAACTCTCTCTCCATCTCTCACAGAACAACCTGCTGGATCCCAACCAGTCAGGATTCAAAAAGGTCTATGTGGTGTATTTTCACACCCAACTCACCCAGTTTACTCACTAAAGTAGAGAGATAAATGAACACTCTAGACTAAAGCAAACTGTAGTCATCAGATCGAAGAGAAACAGGCAGAGAGGTGAACTGGAATCCCTCAGAGTAGTATTTATTGCAGAAGTACGAATACAACAGAGTCTAGAACAGAGCTTCTCCTCAGACCCTGAGCATGGAGCCCAGGGCCCCTGCATATGACTGACCACCGCGGCCAGCCCAGACTAGTGATTTTCACATTGACAATTGGCATGATATATACTTTTGCATACTGAGTTGAATTCGAGAAGGGTGGAGCTAAGATTTACATACATCTCAACAAATGGCTCAAATTAGCAGATGGCCGTCTCACTGTGTGTTTTGATTCACACCTATGACCAAGCTTCAAACAGTATAGAACAAAGCCTAGCCACAGGTACTTCCCTGGGAACTTCTGATGTGATTGATTCTCAGACCCAAGCTCTTCTGACCAGACAGTGTGTCTGCACTTCTCAAATTAGCAGTCAAATAAACAGTGACCTAAATGTATAGTATAATTATTGGCAGAATATAGCAAATATGGCTATGGACTATATTTTACGAGACCACACCCACTCCACAGAAACTGCACTGCTTGCAGTCACAGAAGCATACATGCTGCCCAGGCTGCTTCCCACTCTGCAGTCCTGATTGTTCTAGACCTATCAGCAGCATTTGACACAGTGAACCACCAGCTGCTCCTAGACACCCTAGCTGATCTGGGCATTGGTGGGACGGCACTAAAGTGGTTCTCCTCCTACTTCACCGACCGGACCTACCAAGTTTCTTGGAAAGGTTTTCTATCATCCCCCCGAACCCTCCAAACTGGGGTCCCACAGGGATCTGTACTTGGTCCCCTCCTTTTCTCACTGTACACTAAATCCCTTGGCACTATCATCTCTGCTCACAATGGTCCTCATTCACAAAGGAGAAATACGCCAAAGTGTAAAGGTGATGCGTAAAGATATCGTATTCACCCGAACGCTGAAGCTACGGAATTTCCCCGTGCAATTCAAAGAGTGGTATGTACAACAGGTACGCAGGTGTATGTCATAATGAATGTGAGCGGGTGCCAAATGATCGGAAAATCGACGAACCACCACCGTCGCCCATGGACGAGAGAATCCGTGCCATAATTGGTACCAGTCTACTTTTTTATATCCATATACCGTTACATTTGTGCATGATTGTTGTTTATTTTCTATAGGCCTACCATTTGTCATGGTCTGTCTCCCTACAGACCATGTCTGCTTGTCAGCCACTCCCACACTCTCACATGCCTTCTCTAAGTCCTAGTTACTCACCTGTCCCCACCCCCTCATCAGCCCAGCAGTTCCTTGCCCATTTACAAACCTGCAATCACTTCTCCAATCAACCTGCTCCCTTTAAAACTGGACTCATTCAGAACATTCTTTGTGTTTTCCCTGATGTTCCTTGGGTTAGGGTTTGCTTTGGACTTTTGGGCGTTTGTACTTTTGAACAGTTTGTGTTTTCGTTTCTGAAGAGTTTGCTTTTTGGACTTCCTGTTTTTTGCTGTTTGCTTTGCTACTCTTTGTAAGCTTTACCTTTTTATTTACTTTAATAAATAAGTTAATTTGAACTTTCCTGCTTGTGGCTCCTGAATTTGGGTTCTATCTTCTGCCTACCGTGACACCATTAAACAATACACAATTCTCTTATAGGAGAGCTGGCGTTGTACGGCATCGCCGGCGCGGGGGGGATGGACACCGATGCGTTGGATTTAGACTTCCAGCTGGATGCATCTGATGGTATTTAAACTATAGGCCTATAGGCTTGCATTTAATCAACACATTATAGACTTGAACTGTCCTGCTTCTTCTTTGATATTGAGCACAACACAGGCTATACACACTCCATTCAAGCAGCATTGCTCCATAACTAAATGTAGATTAATATACAATATGGTTAAATAAGGAAAAAAACACAATAAATAATTGTAAATCATTTTTAATGGGGGAAAAAGGCACATCAAATGATAATCTTATTTTTTTAACAGATGATGGTGCTTCCGTGGTGTCCGCGTCCTCGCGGCGCTCCAGTGCCTCCACCACCTCCCAGGCAGCTCGGGGCCGCACTCGGTCCTCGACCACCACCACCTCCCAGGCAGCTTCCAGGCCCAGTCAGGTCCGCACTCGGTCCACGGCCTCCACCACCACCACCGCCTCCCAGGCCTCGTCTGCAGGGCCATCCGCTCAGCCTCAGGCTCAGCGCTCCACCACCACCACCACCGGCCCTGCCCCTGCTGCTCGCAGGCCTCCACCAGACAACGAGGTGCCCTCTACCTCTGCTTCTGCTCCTGGTTCTGCACGAACCAGAGTTAGGCAAGCCTCAGAGTCTGCCCCCGTGGCTGACCGGGTGGAAGTGGTATCAGCCGAGGTCTTGCAGAACCAGGAGCATTTGCTGAGGGCGGTGGAGAGGGTCGCGTCTGTCGTGGAGGAGGGTGTTAGGGCGGTGGAGAGGGTCGCGTCTGTAGTGGAGGAGGGTGTGGGGATTCTAGGCAGGATCGCCACAGCCCTCGAATCCATAGCCACTGCCAGGAGCAGGAGAAATGAATAAATTAATTAAACGAAATGTTGAATTTGCTTCATGTGTCTACTTCTTCAAGGTTATTATAGTTAACTAAAACTAACAAAGTAACAAACTGAAGGGAAAAAAATGTACAACGAAAACAAAACCGATACGAAACTGTATTGTGTAACTATTACCATGTGATCAAGAAACAAACTGGCTATATCAAATCCGCTAAACTATTTAAAACTAACTGAATTAGAGGGACGAATTTTTTTTAAACTAAAATGATAAATTAAACTATATTCATCCTTACTTCAAAAACGAGCGATCAGTTGTCGACGCAGGGCCAGTCCTGGCCTGTCGGCCTCTGTGCCAATGGGTGGGTCCACCGGCATGTCTGCAGGTGGGGGCAGTGCCAGTCCTCTGGAAGGGGCACACCATGACGTTCGGCGATGTTGTGGAGCACGCAGCAGGCCATCGTGATCTTGCAAACCTACGTATATAGATGGGAACAAATTAATAGACTGAACAAAACCTGTTTTTTATAGCATGCCTTAATGCCTACCGTTTTCAGCTCATGATGGTCTAATGTGTGTGTGTGTGTGTTATTTTTTTTTAAATACCTTATCGGCTTGTAGAGGAGTGTCCCTCCTGCCGTGTCCAGACATAGCCAACGGACCTTCAGCCTCCCGATGGTGCGCTCCACAACTGCTCGTGTTCTGACATGGCAGTCGTTATATGCCCTCTCCTGAAAAGTGGTGTCATGAGCCATGTTGCCACGGCATATCCTTTATCACCTGGTATAGAAATAGATATGGTTAGCCATACAATCCTGTCAATTTAATTTCCATGAGCCAAGTGAGGGGGAATGGCACTAAATATATACAATTGGAAAAACACTCACCAATGAGCGATGCGTCTCCAGCAGCCCCCTGTGCGAGACACATGCCCACACTGCTATTTTGCAGGAAGAAGGAGTCATGGCTGCCGCCCCCCCCCTCCCCACCATGGTTCCACAGGCGCCCTGATGCGCACATGTGTACAGTCTATTGCACCGATGACATTGGGAAATCCTGCTGTGAAATGGAAGTCTTGTTTGATTGGTCGGCTGTGTAGGGGAATTTTATATATTTGGGAACCATATGGCGGATGATGCCATCCAGCACCTTGGCCCTTGGGGAGCGTGTGGCTGAGGGATGGCTGAGAGATACCGGATTGATCGGCTACCAATCTCTGGAAGGATCCGGTGGCCAGGAACCCAAGCGTGCAGAACACCTGCACATGTGCAGGGATGGGATGTGACCTAATAATAATAATTAATAATGGTAACAGGCTTAGTTTATATAATGCATTGTGTGTGGAGTTTGCATGTTGCATGTTCTCCCCGTGTCCCCTAGGGTAGGTACCCTCACAAAAACATGCAGTAATCCTGGTCTCTAAACTCTAAGCGCCTGATGGAGGGGAAAGGAACTGGTCGGAATAACGTGCTCCTTCCACGCGCTACGTCTGGCCGGGGAAACTCTCCCCTGTCAGGTGAAAAGAAGCAGCTTGGACTCCTCATGCATAGAAGGAAGCATGAGGCCAGTCCACAATGGACGGACGGACGGAGCGTAAAACACTTCCCTGCATGCCTTTGGCCTGGTGGAGACAATATACTCAAATTGGTGGGAAAACGGCAACGGCAACACAGCAAGGATAACAGTATAGTTATCAGCCGGTGGCTGAAGTGGTGAAAGGCATGAGATAAGAGCAGACTCAACACGTCATGGCGGCACTGCAGAGAAACCCAATTTGTTTTAATGAGATTGGGCGCCAATCAATGGTGTTACGGATGCCGGGGACCAAAAGTCAGCGCACGATGTGCGTGTGCGCGCGCGTGTGTGTAGTAGTCAGTGTGGTGGGAAAAGTACTCACATTTGTTGCTTATAGGTAAGATCGATAGGTCGTATCAATACTGAAATCTAGACATACTTAATTTGTTACAAGTAGAAGTCCGGTAATCAAACATTTCTTGAGTAAAAGGGCTAAAGTATTGGTATCAAAAAGTACTATTTTGAAAATAGCTGATCTACAAGCTCACAAGGTGTCGCGTCACAACGCATTGTGGGCCTGTAGATCGGCTACTTAAATGGCCGAAATATATAGGGCTGAAGCGGTTATTGTAGGCATATGCTTTGTAATAATATTAAAAATCTACAAAGTAACCTATAGCAAGTTTTCAAAAAAATCTTTTTCAAATATATATATATTTTTTTTAATAGATGTAGTGGAGTAAAAGTACAATATTAGCCTCTGAGATTTAGTGGAGTAGATGTAAAAGTATTTGAAATGGGAAATACTCAAGTAAAGTAAAATATCTCAGAATTTTACTTAGGTAGCCACAGTACCACTGGTAGTAGTGGAATTTTAGTCGACTAAGACTAAACAATTTCAGATGACTATAAAATAGGACTAAAACTAAATGGTGTGTTATTCAAAATACAAAGAGGGTTGTTTTATGGTAAGGGGGAAAAAAAGAAAATGAGGAAAAGATTCAGGGTTAGGATTATGAATTTACTGACCATATAAGGAGTTCCTCCCTGTCCCCAGTTAACCCCTGGGGGTCAAAAAACCTTAGGTTTCGTTTTTGGCTAGGTGGCCAAGCCTTCATCCAATCAGAATAGAGAGGGGCCTTCCGCCAATCATGATCGAGCGGGGGCGGGCCTTGGTGTACGTGCTGTTGGCCTGTTGCGTGTCCCCCCACTGTAGTGCGTGCATGTGCACATCTTGTTACCGGGGCGGACCGGGGGGTTTTGCAAATCACCCAAATCACTGAATGCTCCTTTAAGTTTTTTCCAAAAATGATGTAGGTGGAACCAGGGTGGAACAAGGCAGAAAGAGCCTGCTGGTTAGTCAGTCAGGGACCAATCAGAAGTCTGACAAATGGTGAATTAATTAAAGAATTATTAAAGAAATTAATTAGAGAAACCTGTTGCTTCCACTGATCCGAGATGGAACTCAACTGATTGATTGATTGATTGATTGATTGATTGATTGATTGATTGACTGATTGATTGATTGATTGATTGATTGATTGATTGATTGATCAGTAAAATAAACATGCTCTGAAAATGTTCGCAGTCCACCCGTCCGACCACTTAATCGCTAGCCAGCCTTTGTGCTCTTTCTGAGCGGTGAATGGAAGCGAGGTCGCTGCTTTTAGAAAAGCACACTGTGTGTGTGCGTGCGCCGTGCGTGCGTGCATGTGTGAGTGTTGCACTCAGCCAGTCTTTCTTGTCTCGTTCCTGCTTTCAGTTCCACAGGTTATTGATAAACCGAAGGATGGAAAGAAGAAAAATCTTTGATTGAATGCAGAGAAGTCTCAAGATGTGCGTTGTGTTCTATTCTGAAGATGTAGGTGGATGGAAGACGGTGGTTGAATACACAAGACAAGATGACACGTTTCACAATCATTTCCCCTGAACAACCATGGAGAAACCATGGAGATCTTTATTCATATCATAGCACGTTTTATATATATATATATATATATATATATATATATATATATATATATATATATATATGTATATATTAGGCCGATGAGATGTGCCGATGAGACATTTTGGCCGATATCGATATCCGATATAATTAATTGCTGTTATGGCCAATAATCGATATTACCGAAGTCAATATGATCTCATTCTGTATTGAAAAATTATAATAATTCTGTCCATTCTGAAAAATACATGTAACAGGGTGTCTGCACTGCATGCTTAGGCAAGTCAGATTTAACTTTAATACCTTTATATTTAATATTGAGCTTGTAGATCTGTTCAAGCTGTTACTTAATTTGGGCTTGTTTATCTGTAAAGACAGACCGATTAATCGGACCGATTAATTAATCGGTCTGAATGATTAATCGAAACGATGGCGATTAATCTAAAAACAACTGAAAACGGCCGATACCGATGTGTCCCATCCCGTCGATTAATCTCCCATCACTAATATATATATATATATATATATATATATATATATATATATATATATACTGTATATGTGTGTATATATACTCAAAAAGCTCAGAAAAAATGATTTCAGCAATCTTATCTCTGGAACGGAAAGTCCAATCTGCTCATTTAAAAGCTTGTTGGATGCGTGACTTTGAGCACATTGATTGGCGGACCAGTCAAAATTGCACCACGGGCCGGAAGTGGCCCGCGGGCCTGAAGTGGCCCGCGGGCCTGAAGTGGCCCGCGGGCCTGAAGTGGCCCGCGGGCCTGAAGTGGCCCGCGGGCCTGAAGTGGCCCGGGGGCCTGAAGTGGCCCGCGGGCCTGAAGTGGCCCGGGGGCCTGAAGTGGCCCGTGGGCCTGAAGTGGCCCGGGGGCCTGAAGTGGCCCGGGGGCCTGAAGTGGCCCGGGGGCCTGAAGTGGCCCGGGGGCCTGAAGTGGCCCGCGGGCCTGAAGTGGCCCGGGGGCCTGAAGTGGCCCGCGGGCCTGCGTTTGAGACATCACTGTCCTACGTTGTTGTGCGTCCATGTATGATGCCATCTTCGGGGACGTTTTGATGATGGGGGGACATTAGCTAAAGGCAACACGTCATTACGTGACCGTTTAAAACTAATCACCCACTTCACGAAAGCCCACAGGAGGATGCGGTGGAAACGGACACACCATCATGACATGGACCATTTGCACACCAAATGTCCTGCATGGGCCGGGGCTTCGGAGACCACCATCTGTGCGCACACGTGCAAGCGTGTGTGTGTGTGTGCGCCGTGCGTGCATGTGGGAGTGTGTGGGCGTGCGTGCGTGTGTGTGTGTGCAGGGATCCGTGTGTGCACATATGTTGTGGCCTAATAGCACCATCTGATGCGTGCCTACTGGTGCTATTCAACAATAACCATAAAGTGACCCCATGTGCCTGCTCTCTCTCTCTCTCTCTCTCTCTCTCTCTCTCTCTCTCTCTCTCCCGCACTTCCCCCATCCGATTTCCTCATGCTGTCCCTCCCAGTGTGTCTCTCTCGTGCAATCATTTCTCAAACAGAACGTGCCCGTATGTTCCAGGTTGGAGATTGAAATGCTCTCCTGATCTCTTTCTCTCCCTCTCTGAATATAATGCTCTCCCTGTTGTTGGCCGTCCGTGCACAGCCCACCCCCGTGTCAGAAAATATGGTGCGCACAGCTAGTGCAAGGGATCCCCACTTCAAAATGCTGTTGTTGTTGTTTAGTTGTTAATTCAATATTTTCTTTTTTGAAGTAGTGTTCTAATGCAGGTGCTACGATTGTCTCTATACTGTCTTGTTCATTATAGCTGTTGGTAATGCTGCTCTGGTTATTTGTTACAAACTGTGATTCTCTTGTATGATCTCAATTCAATTAAAATTTGTTAGTGTCAAATCACAACAACAAGTTGTCTCAAGACACTTTACATGTAGAGCAGAAAACCGACAGAGATCCCCCCCCAGAGCACGCAATTTTGCGACAGTGGTAACGAAAAACGTCCCCCTTAGGAAGAAACGTCAAGCAGAACCCGACTCTCTAGGGTGGGCGGCCATCTGCCTCGACCGTGTCGGTGGAGGGAAATAGAGAGAGAAATAGAGAGGAGAATGATACAGTCAAATACAAGTAGTAGCAATAGAATAATAATAAATGTAATGGTGTAAGATAATATAATATGGTATAACAATGATGTCGGATAATGCTCTGATGAAGGCTCATATAGCCGAAACGCGTAAGCATTCCTTTTTGGTGTGTGCTAAATTAATAAAGACATGGAAATGTGATCTACAATGCTCACAATGCGTTGCATATATATTTTAAAAGATTTTGATACATTTGCGAACTTGAAATGAGAACATTTTGCATAATGAGTACCTTCTTTAACTTTTGGTACTTTAAGTATATTTTTATGCCAACACTTTTGTACCTTTACTCGAGTACATTCTGAATACAGTATAATACAACATGTGAGTACTTTTTCCACCACTGCTGTCCACTATACTGGATGGCTGACACGGTGCGATGCAGGGAACACAGCAGGAAAGGCATTTTGGTCGAACTGACAGACAAGCGAGCCACTTCGGACAGTCCCTCAGACTAATACTATATAGTCTGGTGGCTTGAAAATCAAGTTGTCACTCATCACAATCACCCAGGTCCCATTATTGTGAGGCTAAACGTGTGTGTGTGTGTGTGTGTGTGTGTGTGTGTGTGTGTGTGTGTGTGTGCGTGCGTGCGTGCGTGCGTGCGTGCGTGTTGGGATGTTCAAGGTGATGGTGATTGATGTAACTTGAATGTTTCTGTGAATATTCTCCCATGTTATTGGTATCGGGTGCAGAGTGACCCCTAGCTTATTACTCTCTCTCTCTCTCTCTCTCTCTCTCTCTCTCTCCCCCTCTCTCTCGACTTGAGGCCCAGCTGTACCTGCTTGTTTTTCTTAATCTCTCCGAGCCCTGTCTCCACTTTCTCTTTTCTCTTGTCTTTGTCCTCTGTCTGTCTGTCTGTCTGTCTGTCTGTCTGTCTGTCTGTCTGTCTGTCTGTCTGTCTGTCTGTCTGTCTGTCTGTCTGTCTGTCTGTCTGTCTGCCTGCCTGCCTGCCTGCCTGCCTGCCTGCGTGCGTGCGTGCGTGCGTGCGTGCGTGCGTGCGTGCGTGCATTTCGCCTGTTGTGCGGTGAGTGCGATTCCTCTCATTACGGGTCTAATCTGAGCTCTCGCCCGCCTCCCTTGTAAAGCGGCGTGTTAATGCCTGACCTCACTTAACCTCACGGCAAAGTCATCATGATTACGCCGTACATAATCTCAATAAAGGCACTCGAGCAGCGGGAGAGAGAGGAAAAACACACCAGCTTGTATGACAAAGAAGCTTATTTTTTATCGCAGTGTTACTATAATTACTTCTGTCTCTTGATTATTTTTGCACCTATATATACAGTACAAGGCCTGAATTAAATAATTAATAATAAGTCATTATTATCACCAGCAAACTTTTTTTTATTACATTATTGTCAGAGAAAAGAGTTAAGGAGGCTATGCCTTGAACTTGATCGTATAATTAACGGCGCAAGGAGACAGAAGCAACGGAGGTTTGCTATATCCTGAGAGACTGCTGCTATGAACAGAACAATGCTAATTAACTCGCATGTGTAAATATGTGTGATTAGGTGCCGGCCCGTAGCGACAATGCCAATTACCGTCACACAGCAAAAGTGACAAGATATGCCATGGTGGCGTGTAGTCTGTCGTTTGACGGACTGCGTGTCGAGGTGCATCGTGCACGCGCATGTCACGTTCCGGAAAAGAAAACAAGTCACCAAGAAAGAAAGAAAGAAAGAAAGAAAGAAAGAAAGAAAGAAAGAAAGAAAGAAAGAAAGAAAGAAAGAAAGAAAGAAAGAAAGAAAGAAATAATAATAATAATTTATGTTTTATGATGATGTTATGCCAGCCATACATGGGGAAGCAGTGATCAACATTGCTATGCATTTCACCACTGGAACAAACTCCCAGAAAATGGCAACTCTGTTTACTGCTGTTGTGTACTGTTTTTGTTTTGTTTTGTTTAATTTTCATTGTATTTTCATATTTTGAATTCATTTTCATCTATCCGTTTCATTTTAAAGTCGTTTTATAATGTATTTCCTGATGCTCTTTGTCTTTGTGTTGATGTCTAGATGTTAATGTTTTGTGTAAAGCACTTTGATGGCCTTGTTGTGTAACACAATCCCCGACAAAAAATGTAGCCTGCGTTAATTGTCGGGAAGCGACGCCGCCAAAATACGTAGGCTACGTTTATTCAGTTGTATAAATGTGTTTGATCCCATCTAGTGGAAAGGCTACTCACATTAGCTTCGGATGGCTATCTGTTGTTAGCTTAGACACTGGACTGCACTATCTTGGCTGCGCGTGCTCACACGTGCACGCACGCTTTCAGTCACTTTAGACTCCAAATCCCCGTCCCAGGCGGCATTTCTGGTCAAAACAACGCTTATTGCACGGAACCTGGCGGTCACAGTAATGGCGCCGGCCAGTACTTCTCATGCTCCGGGCAGAGAACAACCAGTCGAGAGTCAACACACACCATTAAGCTGACACAACATCTGGTCGCTGTGTTTTGGATCTTCAAAATAAGGGTTGAACGAGGCGATATCCTGGCATATAGTAATCATTCTTTAATTCATCGTGGCGGGATGAAATGTGTCATACAAAATTAACTTAAATAGCATTCAAAACATTTTTTTATTTCAATGCATTGCTGTATTGATATTCACCATAAAACAAAACAAAACAATACAAAACGGATATAGATTTACATTTTAGATTAGAGTGAGAATGGGAGGTATACCGTGTGTCATGCTCAAAAAGACGTAGCATACTATATTCACATTATCCTTATTAGTTAGAGAGAGAGAGAGAGAGAGAGAGAGAGAGAGAGAGAGAGAGAGAGAGAGAGCTGATAGCTGTGTTTATTTATTTATTTTGCTGTGGTTTTCACTGCAGGCTCATGATGTTCTTGAAGCGTTTGACACATTGCTGTTCTTGTACTAGAGCTATTTTCTCAGAGGGGTTTTGTGGTTTTCAATGTCAAGGACCCCCAGATTGATATGTGTTGGGCTGCAGCCCGCCATCTGAAAATGTGTTGTGCCAGCTGGGACCCTCGTACCAGATCTGTGTTGATAAAATGTTTTTGTTTGTTTGCTTGTTTGTTTTTTTAACGAGTTGTGAGCTTATACCTGCTCCCGCCCCCTTTCAGAACGACGAGGGCCCCAGGGAATAACTCCCCATTCATTTTCCCCATAGACGTTTCAAAAAGTATTTATTTAAAGACCTTTAAAGCCTCGGACAAAGCCAACAGCCAAGTTGACAAATCATGACAATAAACAATTTATTTTGGGGGGACATATCATTAGAAAGACGAAAAAATGGCAGGGTACAACACTTTTTTTGTTGTTTTTCCATGGGTGTCCCCGGTGGACGCATACTCTGAGGACCATTGGTGTACCAGACCTACATTTCTCAGAGGTTGCAGTGTAGTAGACCGCACGCACACACACACACACACACACACACACACACACACACACACACACACACACACACACACACACACACACACACACACACACACACACGCACGCACGCGCGCGCGCGCAAGCGCGCGCACGGAAGCCACCGCCCACTCCACAAAGTGTGATCTCCACTACTCAGGAGAAACAGCGGACTGGAGGAGCAGGAAACATACACACACACACCTCAATGGCAGCATTTTGCATTGCCATTGCCAGGGGTGGCAGTGGGTCAGGGTTAGTAATTTACCATTTCCCATCCGAATGCGTTTAACAAGCCATCGGCCGATGATGGCCACTTACTCAGGTGGAATAATGAGGTGCGACGCAAACAGCTTTCCAGCAATTACTATGAATGATATGTAATTTATACTTCCTTTGTTTTTACAGCTATGGGCTTTTGAAAAAAATAACCTATAAAATCTTTATTCTGAATGTGGATATAGGGGTCAGTGACCAGTGATAACTATCGCTGAGAGGCGTACCCTCCCCTCTCTCTGCACGGGAGGTACAGTAAGGAGAGGAGAGGAGACGGGCTCTAACTTTAATTGGATAAACCCACAGACACAATCACCGATTTCACTTAAAAAAGAATATAAAAATGTAAAGTCCACCCTAAGATATAGAAAATTCTAATTACTATTCTAATTATTAGTGTTTAGTGTATAGGTCCTATATTAGGCATGTTGGACATTGGGGAACTCAACGTGGGGGTGTCAGTCATGTTGGTGGAGACGGTGGAAGGGTATATCCTTGGGCAAACCATATAGAGTCGGTGCAACAAGAACGAGATAGCTGCTTCCCATTGCTGCATATATGCGTGAGATAGAAGTGCTGAGGAAGAAGGGCGGCATAAGGCATGTAGCAAATCATATATTTTCAATAAGTTTTTCTGTCAAGTATGTATTTATCATATCGATGACTTAATGACAAATTGAATTAAACATTTTGCTCTTACTTCCATTTTGGGAAAATGTTTTGAAAGAGTTATAAGCAGACAAATTACAGCGATGGTTTCTAACAGCTTAGATCATCTCCAATTGGCTTATAAAAGCCAGAGGGGAACTGATGATGCAACTATCAGCCTGCAACACCCTGTCAAAGCATCTCCAAGTCCCCTCCCACTTTTCCAGGGTCTTTTTTATTGATTTTACCTGCTTTCAACAGCATGCAGATACACACCCTTCTTCAGAGACTCATTGACATAGGGGTAAATCGAGGTATTATCCATCTTGTCAGAGACTTACCGTACTGACCGTCCTCAACAGGTCCGTGTTAATGATACTCTGTCCGACATCACTGTGCTTAACACTGGTGCTCCGCAGGGGACTATCTTATCCCCCTTACTTTTCTCCTTATACACAAATTAATTCCAGTTAGACCAGGATATGTTTAATTTGTTCAAGTATGCGGATGATATGGCCCTGGTTGCCTTACTGAAGAAGGGGGACACAGCGGGGGAGGAAGCATACAGAGTACATGTGTCATGTCTTCAGAACTGGTGTGATAAAAGCTCCTTAGGGATCAATGTGACAAAAACAAAATAACTTGTCATTCGTAAAAAGGAACCTGTGCAGTCCATTACAATTAGTGGACAAATAGTTGGAGGTAGTAGACAATTTTAAATATGTAGGCACATATATTGACCACTATACTAATACTGACCAGATTTTTAAAACTTGTAACCAACGCCTCCACCTACTACGCAAGCTCAAGCTCAACTCCTTGGTGGGTGGGTCCCCATGAGTTCTACATTTCTGATGCGGTCCGTCCATGTGACACCTAGTGCCATTCGTAGCATTCTTATGTAGACTCCATCCAGGGCTTTTTCCTGTTGTACTGTGAGGGTCGATGTCTCGGCCCCATACAGCAGTACTGACTCCACAGTAGCTATGAACAGCCGCCTCTTATTCTCCCATATCTGATTTCCACACTCTCCTCATCCCGTGCAAGGCTTTCCAGGCAAGTGCTCTCCGAACCTTCAGATCCTGTTCAGTTGAGGCAGTCCAGACCCCAAGGTACTTGAAGTCCTCGACTCGCTCGAGCACCGTCCCGTCTGCAGTGGCAATGGTTTTGTCCTCAGTGTTGAGTGTCATTACCTTTGTTTTCTTGGCATTGAGCTTGAGGCCGATCTTCCTGCACTCCTTTTCTACTGCCAGTAGTAGCTCCCTTCCTTTCTTGACTGTGTCCGAGATTAGGGCGATGTCGTCTGCATAGTCAAGGTCAGTGACCATGATGGGGTGTACTCGCCTTGACTTCCTCGGGACCAGAGTGAAACCCAGTGCCTCCTCTCTGCCATTCATTGCAAGTCTCAGTGCAGTGATCCATCGCTACAACGAACCTACTGTAGCCTCAAAAATCATTAAGAGACAGAAACAAATAAGCTGTCAAGATAGCAAATGACCCCTCTCATCCACTCTGCAGGGAGTTTGAACTACTTCCCTCTGGTAGACGGTACAAAGTAACAAAGGCTAACCGTAACCTAACCTCTTTAAAAATTCCTTCATTCCTAATGCCATTAAGGCACTAAATGTTACCATGTCTTGCTAGATTGATGTATTTGCAACTGTTGTCCTGCATTTTTGCCATGAAAATAATTGTGTAAGTGTTGTTGCTGTTGTTGTTGCTGTTTGTTTTTACTGTTGTTTGAGACCGAAGACAAATTTCCGCACGTGGACAATACATTAAACTAACTAACTAACTAACTAACTAACTAACTAACTAACTAACTAACTAACTAACTAACTAACTAACATGGGCTAAGAACTGAACGCATAATATCAAAATGATGCCAGTGGCTTTATGTAGGGTTAAACATTAACTGCATGGCCTGGACAGACGATGGCATAGCCCTATTGTCTTGTTTAGACTCAACATAATGTTGGAATTTTGAACAACATGGGTATAGCTGAAGAGTGAGAGATATTTGTAGTCGGTCACAATAGAGCATAAAAGAAAACAGCTCCATCTTCTCCCATTAGGTTCGGAGTAGCATTTCAGTCAATTCCGACCTGTCCTCCGGAGCCTTCCTTTTTTTTAATTACAGATTAGAGAGTATAATCTTTGCGGTAATTAGTTCAGAGGCGGCAGGGAAGACAGCCCTGTGGTGACGGTGACAGGCCTTGCCTTCATAACAAGATAACAGGCGACGAGGCTATCAGCCACGCAGGGCAAACGCTCAGTCAGTGGTGGAAAAAGTACTCCAATGTTTGTAGATGTACTCCGTTTCAAGTAGAAAATGTGCTCAAGTAAAAGTACAAAAGTATCAAAATGTACTTAAAGTAGGCCTACTAAAAGTAAACGTGCTCATGTTGCAATATGTCCCATTTCACAAGTTCAAAATGTGTACAAAATATTTTGGAAATAGCAGATCTACAGGCTCACAATGTGTCGCGATGCCAAACTTGTAGATCTGCTATTTTCAAATGGCCAAAAGGATTGAAGTGGTTAATGTATGTTTTCTAGTCTAAATTAAAATCTTGAAAGTAACTAGTATTAAAGTTTTCAAATAATTGTAGTGGCGTAAATGTACAAATGTTGGCTCTAAGATGTAGTATAGTAGAAGTAAAAGTATTGGAAATACTCAAGTAAAGTACAAATATCTCAAAATGTTAAGTACAATACTTGAGTAAATGTACTTACCGGTAGTTACTTTCCATCACTGCGTTCAGTGTTAGCAAGCGTTTACTGCTCAATATACTCGCTGGAAGTCAAATTCTGAAAACGTCTGTAATTGGTCGGACCTGGCGTTACCATGACTGGCACTTCCATTTTGTACAGACCATGAGGTCTATATGCTTCAATATCGTATAATATACACAGTATATTAATCGGTATATTCAACATTGAATTATTATTCTTTGGCCGTGACTGTGTCACAGCTCCTCGCGGTCCACGTTTCTGCCCTGACCCACTGGTTAAAGACAGTAATTTCCAATCTTTTCTGTGCCCAGGACACCGAAATAGCAAGAGCTATATATTTTTTTCCCATTCTATTTTACAAATGGTCCCCATGGCAGCCCCTGGCGGGCCTCCCTGGGGGCCACGTACTTTACTGACCCGACTTTGAAAAACCACTAGGTTTAAGAACAGTCTGTGACCGGCTCCTTGTGTGAAGTGCTAAGTGAACCCTATTTATATTTCATGAAACTAGAATTTCCGTCAGAGATTGGCAGCTGAGGAGTTTGGCGTGCGTGCACGCATGTGTGAGTGCTGATCTATATGCGGTTTCACATCAGCGAGAAACACGGTCAGTCAACTACGCATATAACTAAAAAAATTGGCAAACTGATTAACTCGTGAAAATGGCATTCATAAAATTTCCATCATGATCAAAATGTTGATGTCCTCACATGGATAACAATACCATGATTGTATGCGTGTGCATGCGTGCGTGCGTGCGTGGGCACGCACGCGCGTGCGTGAGTGAGTGCAGTCAGCACAGGGGGAGAAGGCAACGAGGCAGTTTGAAAACAAAAGCGCTCAAAAGGCTAGCTGACTTCAACGCAAAATAATAAATGGCCGCTTTCCTCCCTGAAAGCCTTGTGGGTCTGTTGTTTTGAACCTGGGCGTTTTTTGATGGACCTCTCTGGGGCTGGCTGGCTATAAAGTCGTCGATACAGCGCGTGGGCTTGAGTCTGTGCGCTCACTTAGAGAGAAGAAGACCCACATATAGCGATGCATGTGCATGTGTGCGCGCCTAAAGACTCAAATAATGGTTCCTCAAACTGATTGTCTGTTGATGAATTGGTGAGGATGCGGTGACAGCTGAGTCAAAGGCAAATCAGCCCCATTGATTCCTCCCTCAGCCATGCAGGGAGGGCTGCATCCATTATGGAATAAGCACTGAAGCAGTGGTGGAAAGTAACTAGCCTATAAGTACATTTACTCTTTACTTTACTGTACTTCATTTTGAGGTATCTGTACTTTACTTGAGTATGTCAAATTTTCCACTGCAATTATTTAAAAACTTGTGTTACTACCTTTATACTTACTTGGTAGATTTTGATTATTATTACAAAACATACATTAATTAGCCACTTCAGCCCTATATTTCTTCGGCCATTCGAAATTAGCCGATGACATGACTGCATAACGAGTGCTTTAAGTGCATTTTAATGTCAACATTTCTGTACATTTACTCGAGTACATTTTAAATTCCGGACTTTTACTTGTAACGGAGTATTCCTAAATTGAAGTATTAGTACTTTTACTTTAAGTAAAACATGTGAGTACTTTTTACACCACTGAATAAGCTGTCTCGAAACCCACTGCTGGTATTTCTAGTCAGATTTATGTCTGGTCCACTCCAAAGAGACGTAATGCTCCTTTATGTCTGGTCCACTCCAAAGAGACGTAATGCTCCTTTCCCACAGAACTTTAAAGAGTACCGTGATTTTTTCAACCCTAACACATGATCATCAGGTTTTAATATTATATAAGATTTTTTTTTCAAAAAATGTATAGTATTTGTTAAAAAAATATATATATATGTGGACACGCCCACCAAGTAGGCCTATGCCTGGTTTGCCTGGTGGGTGGTGATGGGTGGTGAACTGAAGCCGCACCCACAGCTGTTGCTGTAGGCTATACTGTATATGATAATTGGGGAGGGGTTAGGGGAGGGGATATTGTGATGTCACTATTTCACAGTTTTTTCATAGACAAGTTTGACTGTCAAGGTTTCAGCCTCCAGGAAGAAACCCTAAATACAAAGGGAAGACATCATTGCACATAACCACACCAAGGGGTCTAATGAAGTAGGCTACTGTCACCTCATAAACATATGAAAAACTGGAAAAAACAATACAAAAATCAGGCGGCACTCCATTTTTAATCCACTGCTTTTGAAGCTGGGCCAAGAGAGGTTCAGTTAAGATTTCTTTGTGATGTTTGTGTGTAGACAGAATATGACCTCCTAACACAGACATGTACAAAGTCTGACAATTTTTGCACAAGTAAGCCTAGATTTTATATGACCCATGGCGTCCTTCCTAAAATGTGGTAATTATTGCTCGCCAGTATAGTATTAGTCAAATGAACTTCACACATTGAAGTTTCAGAGTTTCCTAACTGCTTGTTTCCGTGTGTGGTTTTGTGTAATTCTCAAGATATTGCATAATTGTACGGGACTGTAAACATAACAATGCATGCATGTGGGGGGGAAAGCCATTTAAAAAAAAAAAATATTGTTGTGGGATATCTTCGATATATTGTCAGTGTGTGTAAGCACAGTAGAAACACTTGTACAGCATCACTTGTGTCCTGCATGAACTACCGCACTTCACTTCACAAAAGAATACAATTGAACTTGAAATTGTTTGGAGGTTTTTTCATCAATCATTGTCTGTCCTGATGAAGGTCGAATAGACCGAAACGTTGAATAAAGAGCAACATTTTTGGTTTTCTGACAGTGTGCGGGACCCTTCTTTGTTTTTCAAAGATACCCTTTTAAGTATGCTTTATTGCCCTACGCACCTGTCAATAGCCTTGAGGTGTGCATCGACCTTTTGCTATAAAAAAATCATCAATCATGACATGCTCAAGATGCCAGGTCGGAAGCACAGTAGTTTTTTCCATTTTATTTTTTTCATCAAAAATAAGCTTGTAATGTTTCTGAATAATTCTGACCAGGCGCATGTGTGACAGAAAAAGAAAGAAAAAAAAAGACAAAGAAAATAAAGAATAAAAAGGTATTGTATCCACTGCACAGCTTTGATCAAACTAGATATGACAAAATAATGAGCGTCATACCCTCAGCAGTTCTGCGGTGCATGTAAAAACTGTGATTACATTAATTATGTCCAAAATGTCCTTGTGGTCGCCGCTGCGCGTAGAGGTTCAACACCTTCCAGCAGATGCATTACCGCCGCCCGACCCCCCCCCCCCCCCCCCCCCCCCCAACAACAACGATCCACCATCTTCAAGCCTGCCAATTTAATACTCCGCTATATTATCCAAATAGTGCACGGCGGGGTCCATGCAGTGCACGGAATCCAATGTTCCCCGGCGTCAGAAATACGCTCCATCCAGCTGTTGATTGTCGCAGAGAAAAGAAAAACAAATAATATATATAATCGCATATTTTATGCTCTCATTCCTCCTCGTGCATGCATGTTTATCAATGTTTTCATTTCCCCCCCATCTATCTATCTATCTATCTATCTATCTATCTATCTATCTATCTATCTATCTATCTATCTATCTATCTATCTATCTATCTATCTATCTATCTATCTATCTATCTACAGTATCTATCTATCTATGGAATTCAATTTGGGAGGGCCACAGCCAGAGGCTCGGCGCGTGATAGCGCCTCATAGTAGCTATTGATGTAAGCCACGTACGCTTCATTCTCTGGGCCTCCCGCGAGCACAGCAATTTTCTATCTATTTACGCCAGCCGCTATGACCCCATTGATTTCAAATAGCCCCCCGCACACATCGCTGCCGCCGCAACGGCTCATCTGCGATGCATGCGGACAGGGAGAGCCGCTGATCAACAGTGCGGTAGGGTGGCTTCTGAAAGAACATATAGAAGAAGAGAAAAACGAGCACTCGCAGTCGAAAAATGCAGTTTTATCGGGTGCACGGCTCAGGAAGAATCACTGCAATATATAGCCAGCACTCTGAAGTCCATTTAAGGTATATTTATTGCATTATGCAGCACGGACAGACAAAACACGGACGTTTTTGGGCGTCAAGCCTTCCTCAGCGTGTATATCTTATCGTGTTATACACGCTGTGGAAGGCTTGAAAGCTTGAAGGCTCGACTCGCCAAAACACGTCCATGTTTTGTCTGTACCGTACGTGCTGCATAATGCAACAAATGTACCTTAAATGGACTTCGGAGTGCTGGCTATCTCTCTATTACATCCACCACCACCAGAGTGCTGGCTATCTCTCTATTACATCCACCACCACCAGAGTGCTGGCTATCTCTCTATTACATCCACCACCACCAGAGTGCTGGCTATCTCTCTATTACATCCACCACCACCAGAGTGCTGGCTATCTCTCTATTACATCCACCACCACCAGAGTGCTGGCTATCTCTATTACATCCACCACCACCCGGTGGCTAAATCAGCCGGTTAAATGCGCACTTTTGTCTCTGGTTGGCTGACGCGATCACAGCAGAGAATTATGGGTAGCGATGCGGCGAGGCTACAAGTTGGATCGTCGCTCCCTCTCAGTCGGTATACTGTAAGGACCAGGTGCTGCCTTTTATGAAACGTACTGAGCAGTCGGGGAAAAGTGTACTCAAATGTTTAACTTTTTTTTATCTTATCATTTTTATCCCACCATTTTGTAACCCATTTTTTCACCTGCAGTGACCACCAGCCTGGACCACTTGGCCAGTGGGCGTCCCATTGTTTTGTACTTTTACTCAAGTACATTTTTACTTCCAGACTTTTACTTGTAGTGTGAGGGTACCTATACCATAGGGGACACGGGAGAACATGCAAACTCCACACAGAAAGGCCTTTTTAGAGTATGGACACTGATGACGCGGAAGAGAGAACACGCCCACAGCGCCCACAGCGTCCCCAGCGGGAATCGAACCCAGGACCTTCTAGCTATGCGGCGATAGCACTAACCGACTAACCACCGTGCCCCCTTGAAATACTCAAGAAAAAGTACTACTAAATTGTACTTAAGTACATTACTTATGAAAATGTACTTGGTTACTTTCCACCAATTTGAAAGACTTACAGTAAGTCGTTTATGGTCTTCTGTTTGTTTGATCTTTGGTCTGTGTCGTGCTCCAAAAACAGCACACAACAGCAACAAGCTCACGACATGGCGCGAGTGCAACGCGGCGCGAGCTTGTAGGTCTGCTACTTTTCGGGGTGCAGAGTGACACTTCCGTGTGACAAAGCATAAATCTCCGAGACTGTGAATTCCATCTTCTTTTGTTCACGCTGTCTCTGTTCTCTCATCTGCTCAATTATTCCCTATACTAGCTTTCCATCATTGATTCCTCTCTCTCTCTCTCTCTCTCTCTCTCTCTCTCTCTCTCTCTCTCTCATGACTGATGCCTTCCAGTCGGCTGTCACAGTGCCAAGCTTGAGAGTGCCCATGCATGCACACCAGCTAGTTTGGCCTCAGGGGCACACACACGCACGCGCGCACGCACAGGGGCGCGCACACGCGCACACACATGCCACAGCCTGCGGGCCTTTACCCCCCCCCCCAACTCCCACAGATGATTCTTATTCCTCAGGAGTTTTCGCTCTGAATCAACATCTGAGCGGAGCGGAGCCGGGTCAAACTGCAAGCAGAGCCGTGCTCCACTGTACGTCACTACTATCCCGACTATGGGTACAGTAGAAAGAATATGATGATATGCCCACTGTTTTGAGCTGCAGTGTTGCTGTTGTATAGCACAGTGGTTTTCAACCTTTGTCATATCAAGGCTCATTATTTATTCGGCAATTAAGCCACACAGACCACCATTTGCTGAGATTTAGCCTCTCGGACCGAAAACGAAAGAAAATGTTATCCTTTATTTTGTCCACAATTCCATGGTGTACTGATGTTGGTACCATTAGAAGAGGTTCTAGGGGAGGGGGGACGGTGGCACTAGTCATTAGTGCTGTCGCCTCACAGCTGGAAGGTCCTGGGTTCGATTCCCGCTGCGGTACCCTCACAAAAAACATGCAGTAATCCTGGTCTCTAAACTACCTCCCCCTGGCCAGCCGGGGTGCCTGATGGAGGGGAAAGGAACTGGTCGGAATAACATGTTCCCCGGCTGGGGAAACTCTCCCCTGTCAGGTGAAAAGAAGCATGGACTCCTCATGCATAGAAGGAAGCATGAGGTCAGTCTGCTGTTCCCCCATGTTGGCAGAGGAAGTGTAGCGCCCAGGACTACATTAGATAATTGACACTGGGTGAAAAATTGTGGGATAAAAATTTAAGAGAAAGAAAAAGAAGAGGTTCTAGGGGATGGGATGATATTGTGATGTCACTATATCACTGTTTTCTTTTTTCATTGGCACGTTTGACTGTCAACGTTTCAGCCTCAAGAAACCCTAAATACAAAGGGAAGACATCATTGCACATAACAACCACACCAAGGGGTCTAATGAAGTACTATAACCTCATAAAAACAAAACACTGGAAAGAATGTACAAAAACCACGCCACTCCATCTTTAAGTTCAGTACTTGAGTACTTACTTGCTTTCCACCAATGCTCCAGACACTGTCAAGACTATCAGAGCTCACGATCACTCTGGGCTTAATGGCAATGTGTTGAGCAGAGGTGTTGTTTTAAAGGAAGGCCTGTTAATCTCGACGGAGAGGAGAGAGAGAGAGAAAAAAACAGAAAAACCCTCAGCGAGATTAGAAGCGAGTGCAGCCGGGTGCAGACAGTGCGTTAGAGAGTTTAAATGGGTCTAAGTAATGACTCAGCTGTTGCCGTTTGTGGTTCAAGAGAGGACGTTTTTTATCCCTGTAAAGAGGTGAGATGAGTCTTTGCCATGAAGCGAATCCATGCGGACCGGGTCACGGTCTGTGCAGTTTAAGAGTGAACCTCGACAAGAAGGCTGGTTCCCTACTTTTTCCCTTTTTCGTTTTGAAGTGGTGAAGAGCTTTATTTTCGACAGCCCTAGTTGACACGGGCCAGTGAGGTGTTAGTGTGTGTGTACAGGGTGCACTTTTATAAGTGCACCCTGTAGCATTTTGTCACTTGTTGTCTCTAAGTGCTGCTATAGCTCCGTAAGCCGGAGAGACACGTGTTTAAAAATTTGACACCGATCCCATAACCTGGAGGGACGGCTGTTGCTATAGTAGCACTGTTCCCATAGCCTGG
>NC_136801.1:36294685-36309685 GCF_951216825.1 Electrona antarctica | reverse complement strand
GGTGATAAGTGACTCACCGCTCACCCCAACACATCTCTCTGTTTTTACTTTAAAAAGTGGAGTATGCGATTGTTACACACACACACACACACACACACGTGTGTGTATGTGCAAGTATGTAGTTTGTTACTGACTGCAGCTCTCAGTCTCAGGTCCTGTGCGTGGGAGGAGACCTACCTGCTTCGTGTCGCCTCTCATCAAGCTCGGCCAATCATCAGAAGAAAGCTGTCCACCTGGGCCCTATTTAAGAACTGCTATCAGCTGTGTGTGTTGGCAGTGTGTTAGACACTGTCCATGGAGATGGTGGGTCTGTGGTCTGAAGGCTGTTGCCCAAAAGTTTGGTGTCACCTTGTTCTTGACCTACACACCCTTCTGGACTTTATGTTCTGTTATGTTCGGCAAAAGTTTAACTCGCTAGAAGGCATGTTAAAATTAAGAGTTTCAGGGCAGCCTTTGGCTGACTGATTGTCCGATTACTGCTAAGCAGTCTGACTATGTGATCTGTTTGTAGAACTACTGGCACCAGCTTTTTGTAACAGTCAATTTTGATATAGACTAGATTAGAGTAGTAAGATTATAATTGATTTCAATTGTCCTTTTTATTTTATGTTACGTAAGTGAATGTTAGGTTAGTGAAGTTAATGAAGGTTAGGTTAGAAGTATTTTGATTGTTTATTGATTTGTGCCAGGGTTTATTGTCTGTTTAAATCTAAATGTAAATTCATGTAACTTTGTACGTTAAGTTGACCTATAATAAAGCAAAACTTCACCTACCACCTTATTGCATCCTTTTCCACCCCTAGACCTATACGGATTGTAATAGTGATCCACTTAAAACACACGCTGTGAACGCCGACTAATGCGATCCCATCGGCACTGCCCTGTACAAAGCCAACTACGTAAAGTAACAAAGTAACTATACGTTCTTGTACACACCGACGTATTTGTGTATCCCAAAGGTTACATTTGCCTTTCGTGATTTTGAGGGATATACAATTACCTCAAGATATCACTTATATTTGCTGATATCTCATTTGGCTGACCAGTTGAAACACTTTCAAAACAATTATCGGCCAATTTCCTTTCCCGTAGTTACTGCACTTTGGCTTTGTTTGTAGGACCATCTGCTACTTTTGGCAAAGGAAATAAACAAAGGGTGGATAAAAGTCATGGTACTTTATTTAGAAAAGTTTAAAACAGGAGTCTTCATCAGGGCAGGTACAGTATATGATAGATCTATACCTGCCCTGATGAAGACTCCTTTGAGTCAAACATGTTGGCTGTTTTAAACTTTTCCGTAAGTACCGTGACCTTTTTTTTAAGTGCTTTTTAAGTGCTTTTTTGAGTGCTCGGATCGCCGCCTATGTTTTGTATTCCAGCCCCACTGATTTTTGTAGCACCAGTCCACTTTATTTTTAAACTTTTATTGCAGCGGTGGCCGAACGGATTGCGGAGAGTTCTTGATACCGGAAGGTCGCCAGTTCGAATCAGCGGTCCAACACGTTAAAATTACCACCACTGAAGTGCCCTTGAACAAGGCATTGAACCACTACGATGAAATGTTCTATGAGCAGGGCCTGGCTGGAAACAAGTTCTTGAGTTTAGCCCAGATACCCTGGATAAATATAGTAATAATTTAATTTAATTTAATTTAATTTCACCTCCATCGAGCACCTGGTTGACTCTCTCTTTGTCGCTCTGCATATATATATATATATACTTTTGGCTGACATTTCCTCTAGAATTTGGAGTTTGGGGTTCAACTGGTTAAGAAGTGCAAGTGCGGCCTGGGCCATGGCTCAGTGGTCCAGGCACCTTGGCTGGTAATCCAGTCTGGCAGTGTGCCGCGGGTTCGACTCCCGGTCCCGACGGCCTTTACTGCCTACTACTGTCTTCCCCCCCATCTCTCTCCCCATTTCCTGTCAGCCTACTGTCTGTCCCTCCATAAAATATATAAAAAAAGGCGAAAGCCACAAAAAAACATTAAAAAAAGAAAGAAGTGCAAGTGCTCCCGATAGCACCTTCCCTGGAACACACGCCAATGAATGCAAACCCTTCCCTGAAACACATGAATACAATCCCATCGGCAATAGAGCACCAAAGTTTGACGTGATTTATACATCCCTGCACCTGGGTCGTGTTTTCCCATTCAGAATTCCCATAGGCTTCTTTTTATATTGCGACGTCAGGAATTCGGTATGCTCTATGAGTTCCGTGGTGGTTGTAAGAAAACGGATGCGGCGGGGGTGGGCTGTGGGGGTTGGGCCGGGGTATATAGGGTGTCAATAGGGCTTATTACACGAGCCGAGGTGATATGCCCTCGCCTCTCTCTTTTGACACTTTGTGTGATGTTTCACCGACGGCTGTTCGATCAAGACCACTATGAATCCACCGCTCCTCTCCCTTTCCTCTCCCCGGGGGATTGACTTTGATATATTTTTCTTCCTTTCCACTGTAAAAAGCCGCATCAGATCAGATATTCCAGCCCGCGCGGCGGATAATCAAAACTAGTGCGGCAGATAAGTCAATTAGCCTCTGCTGAACTAAAAGCCGGGAAGGTGCTATAAAGCACACGGAATACGGTGTGTGATCAAGAGCGGTGCCGTTTGCAACACACAGTGCCCGTTATAATGAGCAAGTCAGGGATTTGATATTGCAGAGAAGGAGGTGGAATGTTAGCGAGGTTAACCCATTTTGGGCGGGAACCCCTTTTGGTGTTAGCATTATGTTATGCTTTAGCTATTGAAAAATAGCAATTCTACAAGCTCATAGCGCGCCACCGAGTGGCGCACTACGAGCTTGTAGGTCTGCTATTTTTGAAAAATCGTGAAAATATTTATTTCAGAAAACTGGAGGATTTAGAAGATTTTCTTTTTAATTTCGAGGTCAGGCCTAAATGGATTAAAATACCCAAGCAGTAATACTGG
Source organism: Electrona antarctica (assembly GCF_951216825.1). Classification (NCBI taxonomy): domain Eukaryota; kingdom Metazoa; phylum Chordata; class Actinopteri; order Myctophiformes; family Myctophidae; genus Electrona; species Electrona antarctica. The sequence goes on along the minus strand of NC_136801.1, from coordinate 36,306,758 downwards.
TTCTTTCATCCCTCCTCAGGTCTTTACACCGTCTCCGTATATATATATAGCAGTGAGTCTCCAACATGTTGGCCGGGGACCACTGGTGGGCCGCAAGGATACCGCAAGTGAAGTGGGCCCCATGAACATGATTGAGAAAGCAAGATTTTAGCAATGATATTAATGAGCGTCGCGCCTGTCACAGACATGCGCAGAGCAAGTTCAGTCAGGAAACTCCTGCGGTTGCCGGCGGCCGTTCGTTAATAATTGGGCCGCCTCAGCATCACGTTCACAGTCACATGAGTCACTTCATCCAATCACACACACTCATTCCATCTTCATATACCAGCTATTTAAACTGGAAGTTTGCACTCCTCATCCTGCTTGCTTGCTTGCTGCTGCACACTGATACTGCTGCGCTGGTGTCTTCTTAAACTGTTGCTGCTCACCCTCCTCCTCCCCACCTAGTCGTTTTGGATCTGTTGTTTAGGTACGGAGGATTCAGAGTCCCTATGGTTGGGACTGATCAGAGTCCCTAAAAACCAGATCCAATTCATTGCCAAACCATAATAAATATATTGCTCAATTGTATTCAATAAATATAGAAAGATATATATATGTGATTTATCAGCTGCTGTGATATAGGAGAAGGATATCAAATGGAACACAACCACCCTGAAGACTAATCATTGTGTGTATTCCTCCACTATCTGCATTGAGTGATCTTGATACATATATGATTTATAGGAGATCCTGACTTTCAAATGTACATAAATGTTGTTTTGATTGCATTGCATTGCATTGCATTGCATTGCATTGCATTGCATTGCATTGCATTGTTCCACTTTTTGCTTTGGCAATGTAAACGCATGTTTTCTCATGCCAATAAAGCCCTTTGAATTGAATTGAGTACCATCCTGCAACTGGTATGGTAGACTAACATGTGATGATCCATCCACTGTATCTTCCTCCCCCTCCCTCTCTGCTCTCGCCCTGTCTGTCTGTCAAGAGGATGCTGCTGGATGCAGAGGCTGATAGACTCCTCTCTTAATCCTGCCCGCATCAGACCCCGACGATGAGACACTGTAAAGCAACGAAGCAAAAAAAAAAGAAAAGAGGATAGAGTCTCATCGGCACCAATTTCCCTCTCGACTGCTGCTAGAGTGCTCCGGCCGCTCCGCAGGGCATTTAGTCGCTGACAGGTGGCTAACACCCCCATTAACGGAAGGCAGGAACACCCCTGGGCTTCTTAGACACTATCTCCCCAAGTCTCTTGCTCCTAGCTCTCTCCCTCTCCCTCTCTCCCTCTCTCTCTCTCCCCCTCTCTCTCTCTCTCTCTCTCTCTCTCTCTCTCTGTCTCTCTCTCTCTCTCTCAGGTTTCTTTTTTTTTCACAGCTCACTCTCACCTCCTCCGTGCAGACAGGCGAGGGAGAACAGGCCTGCATGCAGCGGGCCTCAGCTGGTTCCGTGCACAGTCAGGTGGAAAGTAACTAAGTACAGTTTTGAGTACTTTACTTGAGTATGAGCTGTCAATCTTGCATTGGGGCCTGGGGACAATTCCCTTCGCCAGTGCTATATGCCTCTCTCTCGTATGTATAAAGAACATGCAAGCTGTACTATCACGTATATCAAGTACATAAACATTGTATCTGCATAAGTTCAAGTACATAGACTGCATTGGGTATATACATGGACGAATCACAACAATGGGGACCCCCCCAAAAAAATAATACAGTGGCGATTCCAGGAATTACATTTTGGGCAGGCAAGATGTGTTAATTGTCAGTAGCACTAAAGGTTTTCAAAGAGATGCCAGACAGTAGGATACAAAGGCTGAAAGGCATGCATTTACATTCCAATGGGTGATTGAGGGTCGCGCTCTATACGCGCAACGGCCAATCAGCTGTCCACTAATAGTTCTCAGGTCGTGTTTTTGTCCTCAGTGTATGGATTTTGGCACAGGCGGACGCCTGTCCTCGCCTTATTGTAGATACGCCTCTGCTGTCATAGATCACACCTGGGAGACCTGAATGACGCTGCTTTAATTTCAAGTTTCGGTCAGTCTCACACGCACGCACGCACGCACGCACGCACGCACACAATTCAATTCAATTTCAATTCAAAGGGCTTTATTGGCATGAGAAAACATACGTTTACATTGCCAAAGCAGAAAGCACAATACAACAATACATCAATACAATCAAAACAAAAAATATGTACATTTGAACGTCAGAATCTTCAATAGATCAATTTCTATATTGTACCAAGATCACTGGATGCAGGTATAGTGCAGGAATATACACAATGATTAGTCTTTAGGGTGGTTGTGTTCCGTTTGATATCCTTCTCCTATCACAGCAACTCACAAATCTTGCTGCTGTGTTTGCACATTGTTGTACTTCGCCCAGCAGATATGGGAGTTTTTTGTCATTGGTCATGTTTTCAAAATCTCCGTGTGTGGTTGTAATCTGTGGGAAGTATGTGTCTCTGATGTCTTGGTACAATGGACAGATGGTTAGGAAGTGTAGCTCGGTTTCCACTTCATTTTGTGTGCAGTGGGCGCACACACACACACACACACACACACACACACACACACACACACACACACACACACACACACACACACACACACACACACACACACACACACACACACACACACACACACACACACACACACACACACACACACACACGCGGTAGGGGGGGCCTAGGTTGGGTCAAGTCTCGAGGATAGGAAAGGTGTTTTTGCTGAAAAGAAACAGAGCTTACTGTCTGCATACCAACCGCATGGCCTCAGGGCTCCCAGCACAAAGTTAACTATCTTATGCCTTTCAGAGCCCGATCACTTCCCATGCAGAGAGCATGCAGGCTGATAGCCGAGTCCGAGGGCCCCCCCTGTGAGGAGGCCGGAGGGGGGCCTCAGGGGGTCTCTGTGGAAATGAGACATGCCTTTATTCTTTGATTTGACCTAAACTGCCCTGCATATTAGTGATGGACCGATTGGGCCACCTAAACATGGTGGGCACCTCAATGTTAAATTGGCAAAAAAATTTCCCTCCAAAAAAAATTAAAGTAAAAGAGAAAGAAAGAGAAGTGGATGCTATAGCCAGTGGTCTTAAAGGAGAATTCCATGCTAGAAGGCTTTCTTACCTTTCTTACCTTTCTTTGTAGTCGTTACGTCCCCACCAAAGAGGCCCAGGTGTTTTTTTGTGCAAAAACTCCTTATTGGCTATTTCCCCTACCATAAGCCCTCCATGAATTGCATTGAATTGAATGGGAATTGAATGGGGCTATGGGGTGTTGTGCTAATTCGCTTATTTCCATCGATAAGTAGTAAAGTGTGCCGCTTGGGATATTATTTACATTATGAAGAGAGGATATATACAAAAAAAGAATACACTCCCATTCGATTCAATAAGGAGCTTTTGCACAAAATAACACCTGGACCTCTTTGGTGGGGACGTAACAACTACAAAGAAAGGTAAGAAAGCCTTTTAGTATGGAATTCTCCTTTAAGCAATGTAAAGCAACGCATACATCTTTTGAGAGACTGTGAGATCCCTCCTGTTTGACCAATGCACAGTGCATCATTATCAGATCTACATTGATTCTGTCTTGATTATACTGTGTGTACTTTTCTGCCCTTTTTTTCTTTCTGTAATATTGTCATTTCTTTGTTTATCCTGCACTAGACCATGTCTGCTTGTTAGCACAAAGCATAATTATTACAACATCCTCTAGGTTTAACCTATAGCACGCGCAACGAGTAGGCAGCAGGAATGACTTATAGGGCACGGTCACAATGAAGTTTAATTCTACAGATGAGGGTAGATTCTGCCAGTGCTTTTCAATGGGGAATGGAGTGGTTTCTTGCCATTCGCAGATTCCTGCAAATAAACGCTCCGTTCCCGTTGAAAAGCATCCTCAGAATCCACCCTCATAGGCTGAATTAAACTTTGGCACGCAGGAGAAAAGCCACCAGTACACCTCCTGCTACGCAGTCTCTCTTTTTTTTTTAATATCTTTTTATTGGGTTTTTTACATTTTCTTTCCCCTCCTATGTGGGGTCCTTGTTCATATACATATACATGTACATATACATTTGTGGTACATAGATAGACACCCCTCATTTCCCTCCCATCCACCCGTTGTACCCACCCACTCTTCCCCAATGCAGAGATAATGCTAGAAAAAAACCCAAAAACAAAAAGTCTCACCCAAACACGGTGAAATAGCACAGAATTGCCATTCCGTACGGCTAGAAAACCCAAAAACCCGTACATAATGGGCTTGGGTCGTGGCTCAGTGATCCAGGCATCTTAGCTGGTCTTCCAGTCTGGCAGTGTGCCGCGGGTTTGACTCCCGATCCCGACGGCCTTTACTGCATGCCACCCCCCCATCTCTCTCCCCATTTCCTGTCAGCCTACTGTCTGTCCCTAAAAGAAATATAAAAATTTAAAAAAAACATCGGCGGCTGTGGCTCAGGAGGTAGAGCAGGTCGTCCAATGATCCCTGGGTCGGCAGTTCGAATCCTGGCTCCTCCTGTCCACATGTCGAAGTGTCCTTGGGCAAGACACTGAACCCTACATTGCCTCCAATGAGTTGGTCGGTGTGAGCTCGCCACCATTGGTGTGTGAATGTGGGAAGTGAGGACGCTGGCGTCGACTGTTCGCCACTTCACCTCCAAATGTATGAATGAATGAACCATTGTAAAGCGCTTTGAGCACTTGGAAAAGTGCTATAAAAATGCAATTCATTATAAAATGCAATTCAATTCATTCATAAAAAATAAAAAAAATCCGTACACAATGACACTGAAATCCTCCCCATAGACCAGGGGTTTTCAACAGGTGGTCCATAGACCACTGGTGGTCCATGGATGTATTGCATGTGGTCCATGATCATGCATTTAGTAATGTAGGATTTGTTGATATTTCCACTAGTTCAGAAACCGTCCATGTCCAAGTTGGAGGTCAAGAAATTCAACAGAAAAGGGGAGTTAGAATCTCAAGTGGGGCAAGTGCACCGGATTGTCTGGTTGAAATAGGACATTATTAGTAGTCAGTGGACCATTGGTTGAGAAACAGTGGAATGTATTATACACTCATCTTAGTTTTCTAGCCGTGTATGTATGTACGGAATTGCAATTCCACGAGACATGGCCAAAGTATTTCCGGGGGGTCCCAAGCCAAAAACATTGAGAACCCCTGACTCTATACAACCATGGTATTTACTATTTATTCATGTTGAAAGCACTCGGTACCCACAGGCTTTCATTTTCGTCTTTAAACTGTCTGTCTGTACGTGTGTATGGTTGTAATGCACGGAACTCCGGAACCGTTCGCCCCCACCGACTTCAAATTCGACACACGTTCCACACCCCCACAGGGAGTGCAGTGCCCGGTGGTCCAGAACCGCCACTAAAGGCCTCTGCCCGGGCTCTGGACATGGGGCCCCTGCCTAAGGTCCGTATATGGAGCTGTTCTGACATCACAACACTCCATATTTGGGCATGCCTGACACACAACTCCATATATATAGGAATAAACGGACACAGACGGATAGTGAAAATAGCCACTATTTGTTTTCTAAAATAATTGCCTATTTTATTTAGGGGTGCTAGCCCCTCCAATGCATGACCTTTGAAGATGATGTCATATGGCAGACAAGTCTATGGGATTTAATGTTGTTTATAGGGCACTACATGATGATGTAAGAAGTCATGTGGCCGATCTGAATACAGTGTGGGCACCCCTCACTGCACGGGTGCATGTGCGATTAAAAAAAAATCTATGACTCACTTACACTATGTACAAAATCCACAAAATGTATTCATGTTAAACCCACAAGGAAATGCAATGCGCTTTAATGCATTTAAAGATAAGATTAATCTTAATATCCCAAGAGCGAGGTCACGTAAATCAAGCTCCCTTAACGTTTTGACTTCAAAATGTTCCGCAGGTATTCATTATTCCACTGCCGCTTTGCAAAAGGTCACCGCCGTCCGTAAGTGGACAAGCGCAGCGGGGACCATGTGACCTGCGTGTCACTCTGTGATCACATGGCATGATGACACCGACATCCCTCCCTGACCCCTTGGGGGCGGGGAGGGTGTGTGTGTGTGTGTGTGTGTGTGTGTGTGTGTGTGTGTGTGTGTTTGTGTGTGTGTGTGTGTGTGTGTGCATTGCGAGTGGTTAAGGGTGGGCAATGGTGAGTGCAGGCCCTCTCATAGCCTGCATGTAAACACACGCACGCACGCACGCACGCACGCACACACACACACACACACACACACACACACACAAACACACACACACACACAAGCACGCATGCACACACATGCATGAACACACGCGTACACAGTACACACAGACCAAACAAAAAGGTTGTGTGTGTGCGTGCGTGACGTGTGTGTGTGTGTGTCAGTTCCTGTAAAGGTATAGCTAAACTCACCACAGCCCGAGGGCCGACCCCTTCTCTCTCTTCTTCATTTAAACAAAGGAAAGGTGGAAAGTAACCAAGTCGATTTACTTAAGTACTGTACATAAATACTTAAGCAACATTTTTCCAATTTCCAATACTTTTACTTCTACTCCACTACATCTCAGAGGCCAATATTGTACTTTAAAACTTTAGTTACTATACTATAGTTACTTACACTGTAGCCTCGGAAACCCAGACGTTTTTATTTCCAGGGAGAAAAAAAAAGTCTGGGTCCGAGTCCACTTCAATTCGGCATAGAGTAGTGCAAACATCGCTCACTCTCTGCTGATTTCTGATCGTCTGCACCTTTGTTAAATTGACACACAAACGCACACATGTACACACACACACACACACACACACACACACACACACACTCCTCTCTCTCTCTGTCGCTCTAGTAATTAGTCTCATGTCGCGCAGCTGCGCATAGTTTCTCCCGGCAGGATCGGGAGCTGCCTATGCCATAAAAAGCATAGGTGAGTTCCAGGCTACTTACAGGGTAGAGGTGGAAGGTTTTGAGGTGATGATGTTCTTCTCCTTTTTGCACTAGGTATGCTGGTGTGTGTGGTATTTAAATGTTGTATACGAGTATGTTGTATGCTGCAGGGCGGGTCCTGCAGCATACATATATATATATATATAATTTTTTATCACAAGAATTTCTAACCAATTTTTTTCACCCAGTGTCAATTATCTAATGTAATCCTGGGCTCTACACTCCCTCCGCCAACCTGGGGAGAGCAACGGACTGACCTCATGCGTCCTTCAGTGTCTTTTCACCTGACAGGGGGTAATATCCCCGGTTGGACGTATAGCGCGTGGGGGGAACACGTTATTCCAACATGGCTGGCCAGGGGGAGGCCGTATAGAGACCAGGAGTACTCCATGTTTTTGTGAGGGTACCTACCCTAGGCCATTTTTTAAACTATCTCCTCACCACTCGCCCTACACATGCACTTCCACTCGGTTTGAGCATAGATATATAAATAATAGAGACGCAATGCAATGCAAGTAGATGGGAGGGGAATTCCGGTGCCGTCTCTATGTATCTACTTGTATATCTATGCTCAAACCATGAAGTGGAAGTGTGTAGGACGAGTTGCGAGGAGCTAGTTTCAAAAAGGGGGTAGGGGACACGGGGAGGACAGACTCCTTCTCTCTCTTCTCCTCTTCGGTTACCCTCTCGTTTTGCTCTTTATCTGTCCTTTCATCTCTTTGTGCCGCCTTGCCTTATTTCACTGTCCTTCGTCTCTCCACAAAGACCAAACACGCTCGTCCTTCCAAGGCTTCCAATATGACCATGACCGGAGGTGCAAGATATAAAGCCAAAGAGACGAGGTCGAAAAACAAACTTCCGATGCAATTTCCTGCTTTTGTGTGCGTGTGTCTGTGCATGTGCGTGTGCGTGTGTGTGTGTGTGCGTGCATGCGTGCGTTTGTGTGTGTGTTTAAAAACAACCTGCTATTAAAAACAATCTTGGTGTCAAAATATATCCCATTGCCAGCGGCGGCTCCACAGAACTGTGATTGGAGTAGCTGTGCTGTGGGGGAGGGGGGGGGGGGGGGGGGGGCGGAGGGGGGAGGATTGTTTTAAGCAGGGGGTAATGAATTGCTACTACATAATGGATAACACTATAACGACAAACGAGATTCAACGATCTTTGTTTAATCGGCCATATAACATAAATACACATTAGTCCTCTGTTAAAAGCATTGCCGCCAGTCACTCGTTTTGGATCCGTGAACTCGAGTACCAGAGTTATTGTTAGTTAAGAATAGAAGGTAAAAAAATGAAAAACAAACACACACGCACGCACGCACGCACACACACACACACGCACGCACACGTGCGCGTGCGTGCGTACATACATTAGGGTTGTCCTGATCCGATCGCAAGATTGGAAATCCGGGCTGATCATGTCGTTTTCAAATGATCGGCATCGGATCGGGTGCAAAAAAAAACGTGATCGGGACATCCCTATTACCAATATTATATCCATATCATGACATTTGACTGGTTATCGTCTGTGATTTTGTATATTGTACTATTGTTTACCCTTGTTCTATTTTTTTTGCATTTATGTGAATTTTTCTTTTTATTGTATGTAAAGCACTTTGAACTACATTGTGTCTGAAAGGTGCTCTATAAATAAAGATTATTATTATTATTATATTATTGTGATGATGGCATAAGTGATGCAGACATATTATGTATTAAGTTCATGTCTATTTCCTTATTGGAACAGTCGAGCTGAATCATGGATCCCCTTTGGTATTTCCTATTTCAATTGTTCTCCTTTATCTACCCTTTTTTATTTAATTGAAAGCATGTGAGAAGAAGGAAGAACTTTAGCTTTTATCTCAGTTCCCAATAGCCATGAAGCTCCCTGGCCACCCACCCTCTCAGTGATTAGCACTAAATTGATTTCACACTCCGGTAGTGACCAGACTGGGCCAGAATAGGACACACAAATTCATTACCGTAATTAGCTCCCAGACACTTGGGGAGGTGGAGGATTGAGACAGAGACACACACACACACACACACACACACACACACACACACACACACACACACACACACACACACACACACACACACACACACACACACACACACACACACACACACAGAGAGAGAGAGAGAGAGAGAGAGAGAGGTTTAGAATATAATTACGTCCAGAATTTGGTCTGCTTACTTTAGTAGCAGATCCACATCCAAGATTATATTCAAAAGTACAAAATTACAAAGTAGCCTGTATTTTTCTTCAATGCATTGCCGTATTGAAATTTACAAAAAACATCCACATTTTTTCAGAAATGTCCAAAGAGAATAATAGTGAGCAATGCTGCGTGCAAAATGTATGTTGTATAAACGTGTCGATTGGCTAATTCTCAAATTATGTTAAAGGGATAGTTCCGATTTTTTTAACTTAAGCTGTATGAAATACTTGCCATTAGTATAGTGGTTGAAAAGGTATTAATTGATTGCCTGAATCCCGTGGTGGGAGTTCTGCTCTGGTTTTGGTCAATATTAAGTATAGTTCCGGTCATTTTGTGGGGGGCACAGGGGCCACGCAGTAAAAGTAAATGAATCACAAAACTAACGTCATTTGTATTGTTGACCTATTTCTAAAATATTAGAGCAACTTTCGTTCAACTTTGACCCCTCTATCACATGGAACTATTTTTTGGGCGTAGTGATATGGAAAACAAAAACATAGTTCCGTGTGATAGATGGGTAAAAAATGAACGAAAGTTGCACTAATATTTTAGAAACAATACAAATGACGTTAGTTTTGTGGATTAATTTACTTTTAATGCGTGGCCCCAGTGCCCCCCACAAAATGACCGGAACTACTTCATATTTCACCAAAACCAGAGCAGAACTCCCACCACGGGACTCGGGCAGTCAATTAATACTGTTGCAACCACTATATTAATGGCATGTATTTCATACAGCTTAAGTTAAAAAAAATCTGAACTATCCCTTTAAGTGTACGTAAGAGCGGTCTATCTATCTATCTATCTATCTATCTATCTATCTATCTATCTATCTATCTATCTATCTATCTATCTATCTATCTATCTATCTATCTATCTATCTATCTATCTATCTATCTATCATGGTTTTACTTGAGTACATTACTCAAGTACCGTACATGTACGTTATTACCGTCCACGACACGCCTTCGTACACTGAATAATGACAGTAAGCTTCCAGTGTTTGGCCTATAGTGTCTGGCGGAGAGGCATACTGACTGCTTGGGGTGTTTGGAGGCTTTAGAAAGGATAGTCATGAGCATCAAGGCTGAGGCCCTGAAAATCTCCCCTGCTCTCGACCCTCATCCACTAAAGTTAGACACATTAAGACCTGAGACCAGATTCTACAAATGTCTTCTAATTCATGACAGTTTTCTGACAAACCTATTATGTTCCTATATCTGTTGGTTCTCAACCTATTTCATGTCAAGGACCCCAAAACGTACCTGTATTTGGCCGCCAACCCCCATCTGAAAATATGTTGTTCCAGGGACCCACCATGAAGCAAAGATTTGCTGTGAAAGAATATGTATTCAAAGATTTGCACCATGCATTTTCACGATTTTTCTAAAATAGCAGATCTACAAGCTCGTAGCGTGTTACTCGTTGTCGCGCTATGAGCTTGTAGACCTGCTTTTTTTCAACAGCTAAAGTTTAAAATAGTGGTTTAAAGTGCTACGGTGACACAGATGCGTTCCAGGTCTTAATGGGTTAGGGAAGTTTGAAGGATTTCCCTTTGGTGTCGGCGAGAGCCGGAGATATTGAGACACGTACAAAGAGGGAGGGATCGAGGGCAGCGTCGGAGAGACAGATGGATCGTATATACTCCACATGAGTTCACAGAGTTCACTGAAATCCTTCAAACTCTTTTTCGCCCTTTCACATTTTCTGAATGGGAAAACTTTTTTTGTTTTAGATATTTTGGGGGCTTTTTGCCTTTATTGATAGATTAACAGTATAGCTTGACAGAAAAGGGGGAGAGCGATGGGGTGGAAGAAATGCAGCAAAGGTCGTCGGGATCGGGACTCAGAGAAAAGGCCTTTTCGCTTTACATGAAATATCTTTGTGGAAAATGGATAGACGAGCTCACAACGTTGACGAGCTGCGACACGTTGGGAGCTTGATGATTTGCTATTTTCGGCTAGAGTTTTCTCCAGAAGCTAACGAACGTGAGAGTGTCATACAAAAGTAGCAAACATTGTTATTTTCCTTTTCCTCTTACATTTCTTCCTAATTCCTAAGAGAAGACAGAGACTATATACGGACACAAAAAAAACAAGCTTCAAACCTCCCAAAACAAACTAATCCGACTTCTTCTAGGCCTATAGGGCCCAAGACCCACCTTCGTGCAACGCATTTTGATGTGTGTTGTATATTTTGTGAGATATTATTTTGTGCAAAGGCTGATATTCTTTAGGCTTAAAATGGAGAAGTAACGAGAAGCAGCCCAGCAGGCAGGCGGATGAAAAGACGTTTCCAGGGTCCATTTTATTTGCAAACAAAACAAAATACAGCAGCGGCTCCCACAGCCAGAGTCGCCCGCAGGGAGCAACGCGAGTTGACCGCCATAGCGGCCAGCCAACAATGACACCATTTTCACATTTACAGTGAGACTATAATATACCGTTACAGAACATACGTGCATGAACAATGGGTGGCGTCACTTGCTGTGGACAGCACCGAGGCGGTCTGATTAAATAACATAATTTGCAATTTGCCCTTTGTCAACATACTGTTTTATTTGATATGTAGACGGGTGAGGCAGGAAGGGCGGATAGACCTCCTGTCTCCACATTGGAACAATTGGAATTATAATCGGCGAGAAACCTCTGAGAGCCAGAGAAGATAGCCTGTCCCTCCTCCTCCTTGCGCCACCACACAGTACACACACCTGAAAAGTAATACGCTATAGACACCAGGCTCACTTACATCAAGGCCACATTGTACACTGGCTGGCTGGCTGGTTGGCAGGCAGGCAGGCAGGCAGGCAGGCAGGCAGGCAGCCAAAGCAAAAAGGTGGAACAATATATAATCAAAGCAAAATGTATGTAATTTCTATG